>NW_016161345.1:22788-52543 GCF_001687245.7 Rhagoletis zephyria
AATCGATATTTACCGATCTCGATATTAGAAAAAATATATATATGACTTACATTATTTTTGATTTAATCATAAAGTTCTAACGACAAAATTTCCATTTTACAGACTGACCCATCTAAACCAGTTCTGGTCGCTGGGGACAAAGAGGATCTAAACATGAAAGCAGTGGATGAAGCCGGTGGTATCCAGTACTTGGAAAATCAATTAAAGACTTGTGGGGCTTTAGCCGAACGTTTAAAAATTAAGCCGCTAAGTTTTATTTAATTGCAAAAAAAGAAATATGTACTTCGTGCTTTGACTGTTTCTGCATTTCAATTAGGTATTATAAAAATAATGTTTTATATACACAAAGGTGTATATATGCAACTCGGCACGAATTTGTCCACATTGTACATACATATGGATGTATGTACATATGTACATAAATTTACACATATCCACACGTGCCTGTTGCTTGTTAAAATTTATATGTAAATTAATCTATTGTTATTGCATTTTTAAGCGCATTTTTTAATTTTTGTTTTGTTATTTTTATTTCTAATAAAAAATCAAAGTAACATTTAAAATGTTATTGAAAACAAGAAACGAAAAGCTTTGCGTATTTGTTTTTTGCTTCTTTTTTTCACATTGACGCAATAGCGTTGACGCGTTTAAGCAGCCAAAGCTTTTAATTAAATCCAGCTTTTCAAATTTCGTATACTCAATAAAAAAAACAACAGTCCCAGTACGAGTATGAACTGCGTCTTTAGTCTCCTATTCGAGTTTAATGCATTCAAATGTTGGTTGCTTTGCGTTGGCGTCGATTGTTTGTCAAAGAAGCTGAAAGACTGTGGCTGATAAGAAAAATTGCGATAAAAATTTTTATCTCAAAGTCGCCGTATTCGCACATGCTAGCAGTTAATTAGTGAAGGTGATTTATGAAGTGCCGAACTGTACTTAAATAAAAATAGTGAATCACGAGAAATGGCTGTAAAAAAAAAAAAAGTTCAAACAACTTTTAACTTCCAATACAGTGGTGTGCCTGGAAATAGGAACGACCATGTACGTACAAGGCAAAATACAATCTATTTTAAATGCCTACTACGAAAGTTCTTGAGACTTTAAAATATTGCTTCGACACCTTGCAAAAACAGCTAAATCGGGCGTTTGTCATAATTTTTCTATGTATGTTTATGATTCCGGAATTTTTCAAGCCAATTCCAAATAAAAAATTTAAATATATTAATGAAAGAAATCATATTAGCTGGAAGAACGTCATAACACAACGAAAAATGACTTAAAATTCAAAGCTATACATACAGACCTGTCAATTGATACACAATTTGCTAGCTTAGAGTGAAAAGTTGCTAAGTCCCAATTTAAAAATTTTACAGGAGAGGAAAAAAACTACTTATAGCCATTTTCTTCAAGTATTTCGCAAAACTCTGAATGCAAAATTTTGCCTGTTTAAAGCAAAGCAAAACTCCACACGAATCAGATGTTCGGAGCTTATTTTGGCCTTAGCAAATTTTCCTTCATTGAAGATAAGCGAGAAAACATAAAACAGTTACATTTATCCTAGTCTCTCCTAGTCTCTAGTCTCCTGTTTCAAAAAATGAGTTTTCATAAAAAGTGGACTTAGCAACTTTTCACTCTAAGCTAGCGATTTGAAAATAATTGGTTTCTGTTGAAATTTTACTTTCTGCCACATGAAACCACCGTTTTGCCACATGAAACCACCTTTTTCTTGTTGTCTTTGCAAGGCATTTCAGTCGTGATTCTTAACATTGTGCTTTAATTTATGTCTGTTTTTGAAATTCGCTAAGCACAAATATTTGAAATCTACTTTGTAGTGGTATGAATATCTACTTTTTTCCTTTAATTTTGATCCAGTATCGCGGCGGTGATATGCTGACTTTCTGTCACTCCCACGTAAGGTTTTTGTTCCTGTATGGATATTTACTTTGTTTTTATTTGCTTTCTCAAGCTGCCTTTACACGGGTCGATTTCTGACCACTGGAAAACCGACTTAGAAATCGACAAGCCTAAATACTTAAGTTTTACGGTTAAATTGCCATTTACACTGATCGATTTTGGTTGAACGACAAAAATAGGCCAAGAAATCGACCCGTGTAAAGGCAGCTTAAAAAAGTTTATTAACGAGCTAAGTTTTCTTTGTTCGACTTAAAGTTCATTCTATCAGATTCTGTGCGCTTTCTACAGTTGTCAACATCATATAGATAGGCTTCTTTTATTTTAATCGCAATAGCTGGCTTATCAAGTTCCTGAAGAAATGTACCCATTTAAATGAAGTGGAGTGTATAATGCACATCCCTCGCTGTAATGGAACTCAAGCTCACCAAAATTATTCAATTGCTCGTACGTATGCACATAAGTATGTACATATGTACAAACATACATATGTATGTATAACAAAATTTATTAACTATGACTTCATCTCAAGTGTTGGTGAACCCACATGATCATAAATTGGCTGGTTGCTTGTAGAATAAGATAATTACAAAAAAACGTAATTAATGCCACAGATGGGGAAAAATATGTTACTGAAATGGATAATACGTGAGTTGAAACTTGCGTTGTGCTAGTTGCGCTGTTATCAAAGTTTCTCACAAGTGAAGTAAATGTACAAAGCTTTCGAGATATTCGATTTTAAAGATTATTTAAAAAAATTATTATTATTTTTTTTTTTTTTGTAAATACATATGTACGTCCATGAAGTGAAGCCATTCTAAGGGCCGGTTACTCAATGTCTGGTTACCACTAACTAAAGGTTAAACATCGTTATCGACGTTACCGACTGCCTTTTATATGTTACGAAGTCCATATCGTCGATAACGATGTTTAACCTGCAGTTAGTGTTAACCAGACTTTGAGTAACCGGCCCTAACCCAGCAAACACAGTCTCTAACGTTAGAGAAATTTGGATTTCTACATTAGATAACTAGGGTAATTCTCTAATCGTTCTCGAGTCGATGACGAAGTTAGGGAACTACATTAGAATTCGATTCGAGAACGATTAGAGAAACAACGCAAATTCATATAAATGTAAATAAGCAATATTCCAAATGCATGAATTCAAATGAATGAATTATACATTATTTTTAAGTTCAAATAATCCATTATTATTTTATTGCGAATACATTTAATACAAATTTTGCAAACAATGCGTTTTATTCAATAAAGCAAAACAGTAGTTTGAAATTCACATTCGAATCCCATTAGAGATCAACATTAGAATTCGATTCGGGAATTAATATTTTCTCGAGTGGAGAACTATGTCCCATTTTTGTTGAGATCGCTATGATTCTCGATAGTTTTTCGAGTCGTTCTCTAACGTTTGAGATTGGAGAATGTGGCTAGTTCTCCAGTCATTCTCTAATCGATGACTAACCTCAATGATTTCTGGGAAGAGGCTTACTCGAGACCTTAAAAAGTGTGATTTTTATAAATTAAAGAAACAGCTATAGTACAACTCTTCCAAAAGGCCTTCGAAGTCCGTTCTACAAAAGCCCTTTTGGAAGGCCTTCTATGGGTAGCAGACGCCTTTCAATTTGTGCCCGCAACTCCATACAAAAAAAAAAAGAAAGGAATAAGGAATGTAAAGTGGAAGGCCTTTTGGAAGGGCTTTTATCTCATAGAATTATCTACTGGGAAATAGTTAGAGGCAACAATAAGGTTTAATAAAATTTTTGAGACATAAATGTGTAAGTACATACATCTATATATACAAGTGTATGCACGTACAACATTCATTTGTTAAGTTCTTAGCAATGCAGATACATAAGAGCGTTTGGATATACATACATTAGGGTGCATCACTATTTATACAAAAAAAAAATATATATATGTATTGCTACTGTTTTTCCATCAGAATTATAAAACTTATTATATTCTAAGGCTAAGGCAAGCTGAATCCAAAATTTAGTTTTTTTTTATAAATAAAAGTAGTATTTAAAAACATTTTTGGTAAATAATCACCTCAATAATCGAAAGCTTAAAAGCTCTGCACAAAAATGTTAAACATTTTATCAACAGAATAAAAACACATAATGGCATTTTTCGAGGTATCATATCAAATCGGTCTAGGTCAAGTAAATCTTAATATTTTCCCGAAATACATATTTTGGCGGAAGTCTTACAATAAAATAAATTTTATAATTTCGGTGGAAAAACCGCAACTTTTTTTGATGATGCACCCTAGTTATCTACATATAAGTATGTAGGTATATGTATGTGCACATTTTTTTTTCATTTCATTTTTTTTTGTTTTGGACAGCCACAAAAATTCAATGAAATACAATGTCTCATTTGGGTTTTTTATTTTTTGCTGACCCTCCATATCGCAAAGGCGACTCGATTATGTATTTTGTTTATTTTTCTTCATAAATAAACTACCGGCTACACTCGATTAGCGCACAAATGCGCGTTGCATGCGTTGAACTTCCATGTGGATGCCGGTGGCAGTCACACTTAATAAGTGAAGTGAGAATCAAAACAAAACTAAAGAAAATCATACAGTATTGGCCAATACAATAGCACCCCCATTTCAAATTGATATTATTTGCCACTCGTGATTATCTATTTATTTTTAAGAATTTTCAATTAAAATACAGTTCATTCTCTTACAAAACTCATATAAATCCAAGTTTAAAAGTTTTTAAAAAACTACAAAAAAAACGCGACAAATTTTCGCCCAAATTTCAAACTTCTTTTTCAGAAGTGTTAGAATTTTTTCGAGTACATAATTTTATAGCCCATTCAATTTTAGTCTAATAACGTGCAAGTTTCAAGTGGCTAAAATTTACCGTTGATTTTTTAGAATTTTTTCTTCCATATAAAGTGTGTTTATTCGTTATATCGAAGCAAATGGGACAAAAAAAATTAAAAAAAAAAATCAACGGTCATATTTAGCGACTTGAAACTTGCACATTATCAGACTAATTATTTTAAATGAAAATTCTTAAAAATAAATAATTAAACATAAGTGGCAAACAATAGCGCTCTAGATATGTATGTATGTCCAATACTGTATTTTCCCGCTTCGCTATAAGCCATGTACATACTCGTATGTAGTTGTAACGAAAACTTTTCTCAGTTTGTTTTTATACGCGCATTCGCATTTATATCACTCGCGCCGCACCCCCTTTGTATATTAACAAAGTAACACCAGCCCACTCACCACCTTCGATGGAGTCCTCATCCACTGGCATTTTGTTGCGCGCACCTCGCGCATCCCGTGAGTCTTTCGAAGATTGAAAGTTCGAATTTCGAAGAACGCTTGCTCCACCAAACCATTTGAATAGAGTTTTTTTTTATTTTTGTTGTGCGTATCCAACAAATGCCGGACACTGAGTTCGCAAAGCATCAAGCGCAAAACAGTTTGGCTGGCTGTAGGCAAGTCAGTACGTGACCGCAACTCGAAGTGAAAAGTAGTGGAAAAGTGAGAAACGCACCGCGAATATAGCATCACGTTAGAACAGTGCTCGTATGTATATGGGTATATGTGTAATCCGTGGGCATTTGCAACCCCCAAAACGCACACCACACCACACCACTATTTGGCTCCACTAGGTATACACAGGATATTCATAAAATACGGGTTCGCTTGGGACTCGCTGTGCAGACAAAGGCGTCAATTGCCAAGAAATGAATTTTAAAGTTCACAAACAAATATAACTCCGCATAGACAAGTGAAAAATACAAAGAATTTACTTTAAAGTTTTATTGAAAAGTTTAACGCAAAAATGGCCGAGGCAAGAGGCCAGTACCAGAAGTTGCCGCCCGGCTGGGATTGTAAATATGATCAAGCAACAGGAAATTGGTATGTGAAATAATTGTGTGCGTTAGTGTAAACTATTGTAGTGCATAGTTTAAGGCGAAATCACTTCAAAATGGGCGTGTGGAAAGTAATAAAAAATATATAAACATACACATATAAGACCAGCAGACTAGCTGGCTCGCAGGAGCAGTAATGGCACGCCAAGAATTCCACTACGCATTTCAGCGGAACTCCTGTATAGAGATTTTCAAAATGGCGGCCATAAAAATGTGGCGGGGTAGCATAGACTTGTGCAATTAAAATAGTTGTTAGCATACTTTTAGGTGCATGCTACAAGTAAATACAACGAAATATGTAAATAAATGAGAAATGTGTATAGTAAATAGAAAAAATGTAACATCATGGAATTGTAGCCGTAAAAAATGGGTCGGTACTTGAGCTGGCACTTATGCAAACATCGCCTGTAAATTTATATATGTATGTAACTTAGAGATGTATCATCCCTACAAAGCTGTGTATACATTCATACATACATATACACATAAACATGGCCATGTAATCTCTGTTTATGATATGTGCTGCTATTTAAAACGCGAAAACCCCAGTTATGCAAATAAAATGTATCAAGGATATGCAAATGAATTGAAGAAAAAAAGAAATCTGTGCAAATAAACGCAAAAAAAGTTGCGCGTTCTAAATAATTAACCAAGTATATATGCACGTATGCATGTGACTCCCTACAGTCAAAGGATTGTATTTATGTATTAATAATGTTGATGATGCCGTTACTGTTGCTCATCTTAATTCAGTATATATGTACATACATATATATTATTAATATGTATCTAATTATGTTTAACGCTATGCAGATAGATATCGGTTGATGTATGCTCTGCGATCAGGAGATCTATTGTGCCCTTAACGGTATGTATGTAAGGACATATGTATATAAATACATATACTATACATACGTAAGTAATTCTGCAAGCAAGACCATACAATGCTAGTATGGCGTGGCGGGTGTATGATTCTCGGTATTTCCCGGACTCAAGTGAAGTTAACGTGTGTACATATGTATACACAAATAAATACAGATAAACCAGAGATGGGTACGGCACAGTGGGACATTCTCAACCGATTTTATTCAAAAATGGCTAGAAGATTAATCATTTTAGAGTTTAAAAAAGAAAATTGTCTGGACCCGAATTAAAAAAATATTAATATTTATCAGCATATTGTGAAACTCGCAAAATGTTTTTTTGGCATTTTTTTTAGATAGCAGCCGCTCATATTGGATTGCCAATTTTGAATTTCGCGATTCTTTCAGATTCTATTCAACGACCTCAAAAACGTTTCAACACAATTAAAAACTGGAATTTGTCACCAATAAAATATTACTTAAAGTTCGATTTAAAAAAAACTCAACTTTCACCATATCGGCGATACCAGCGAAAAGTCTACCGCGAAAAACAAACGTCCTACATTTAACTTAATTTTCTTCTTTTCATAATATATACCGCTTATTTAACAGAAACATTTTTGCGAAAAATGATCTAGCTAGGTGGCGCCAGGGTCGAGATATTTTGAAAAGCCGTATTTATGCTCTGATTGCTTGTTCAAGAACAATATTAACAAAACGTGTTCAATGGAGATTTTAGTAACGTAACGCCAGGTAACGTCGCGCCAGATACTTCACCTGATTAAAAAAAAAATCAGAAAAGATTTCTGCATTTAAAAACTTGGAAAACTAACCTGAAACATTTAAAATATTACTAAAAAAATTGTATACAGATAGTCTTGCCCAATTCCCAGAGTTTTGCAATTTTGTAACCCAAGTTAAAATACACTTCTGTTTTTTGTAACGTCACGCCNAACGTTTCAACACAATTAAAAACTGGAATTTGTCACCAATAAAATATTACTTAAAGTTCGATTTAAAAAAAACTCAACTTTCACCATATCGGCGATACCAGCGAAAAGTCTACCGCGAAAAACAAACGTCCTACATTTAACTTAATTTTCTTCTTTTCATAATATATACCGCTTATTTAACAGAAANCGATTCTTTCAGATTCTATTCAACGACCTCAAAAACGTTTCAACACAATTAAAAACTGGAATTTGTCACCAATAAAATATTACTTAAAGTTCGATTTAAAAAAAACTCAACTTTCACCATATCGGCGATACCAGCGAAAAGTCTACCGCGAAAAAATAAACGTCCTACATTTAACTTAATTTTCTTCTTTTCATAATATATACCGCTTATTTAACAGAAACATTTTTGCGAAAAATGATCTAGCTAGGTGGCGCCAGGGTCGAGATATTTTGAAAAGCCGTATTTATGCTCTGATTGCTTGTTCAAGAACAATATTAACAAAACGTGTTCAATGGAGATTTTAGTAACGTAACGCCAGGTAACGTCGCGCCAGATACTTCACCTGATTAAAAAAAAAATCAGAAAAGATTTCTGCATTTAAAAACTTCGAAAACTAACCTGAAACATTTAAAATATTACTAAAAAAATTGTATACAGATAGTCTTGCCCAATTCCCAGAGTTTTGCAATTTTGTAACCCAAGTTAAAATACACTTCTGTTTTTTGTAACGTCACGCCTGCGTATATGTTGACTAATATCTTTAATTCTCTACCACCAACAATTGTAATTTTTTACCTGAATAAAGGGTAATTTAGTTACTATTTAAATATAGATAAACCATTTTAAAATTTTGACTTTGTAGTTTTTTTTTTTTAATTCGGGCTTTAACAATCTTTACCAAAATCCGTTCCACGTAATCAAAAAAAATGAAATTCTGTAAAAAATTTACTCTTCCAGCCACTTTTGAAGAAAAACAGTCGAAAATTTCCCACTGTGCGCGGGAACAATTATTCAATCCCGATTTCGACCATACCGACCTTCTATTTTATGTACGGGTCCCCTGGGAGAGGTCTGACAAATGATCACCTTCGATCAGTAGTTTTTTAGTTAATGTATATAATCATGAAGAAAAAAAATCGCCCAAATTTTTGTTTTAGTTGAATGCACTTTAGATCTAGGTGTGCGATATGATCTAGTATGTCATTGTCCTGTAGCATATTTTGTGTCTCAGGGGCGTAGCGGGGACAGGAGAACATTATGTGTTCCGTGTTTTCCCTTATTCCTATGCACCGCGAACAGTATGGGGAGTCATTATGCCGAAATCTGTTTCGATAACCACGATAAAGACCGTGGCCCGGTAGAAACTAGGTTAGCTAAAAACTACACTCTCCGTGAGACCTATTAAGCTTTTTTCAACGTTGGGGATGAGCTTGTGGGTCCACCTCCCTTCTTCTGAGACGTTCCATCGTTTATGCCAGATTACCATAGAACGACTCCTTTCTTCTGCAGCTGTTTTCTTTCGCGTTAGACCATCGGTTTTCTCGGACAGGTGATTATATTTTTTCTTTTCATCTCTTGTGCGAGAAAGTCTACTGGGACCAGTCCAGTGCACTTAAGCGATACATGGTTGTTAGTTTCTGTGCATAACATTTTACCTTCATTAATCGGAGCAGCATAAATAAAACTGAGCTAACCACCCTAAAGTAAAGGATTCTTCTACTATGTTTAGGACCGCCGTTATTAGACATAATTCTAGACAGACATGCTTAAACATTCGAATCCTTTCCGGAAAAATACTCAATGTGGGTCCTGAAATTTAGTCGATTATCAATCATAACAGCCAGATATTTAATTGCAGGCTTGGAAGTGAAGGATTCCGACCCTACGCTAAATCTTATCGTTTCTACGGCTTCCATGCTGCTTATTAGAACTGCCTCTGATTTCTAATCCGCGAGGCTTAAATTCCTATACGTTAGCCCCTTTTTTATACTCCTCATAGTCTCGCTAGCTTTACTCTCAATCTCCTGGATATGCTTCGCTACAACCACCACTGCAATATCATCTTCGCATTCAACTACCTTTGTAGTAGCGGTCCGAGAACAGATCCCTGAGGCACCCCCGCCGTGATGCTGTATTCCTTAGAGCCTCTATCGCTCCAGTACTTCAGCTTGCAGTGTGATATATAGCTCCTAATTATTCTTATGATATATCTTGGAGCTCCCATTTTAATGAGCGTTTCCATTATGCGCTACCAGCTCGCGGTATTAAAGGCGTTCATTACGTCCTGGGTTATTACCGCGCAGGACTCTTTTTTCCCTCCGTGCACCTTTTGCCTTCGATGGCCTCTTTGGTAATGTCGACCACAGATTTAATTGCGTCTATGGTCGACCGGGAGCCCCTTGAGAAGTGAATTTGTTCATTCATTGAAATGAAGGAATCTACAAAAGCACTATTAATTGTATATCTACTTCTAGGGAAAATTTTGTAATTGGCGCAACCTTGATCAAAAGAGTCGCTTAAGCAAGCTTAGCTTATTATACTCAAGTGTAAATTAAGCGTAGGTCAGGAACAATTCCAGCTCGTCTTGTTATTTAATTGCAAAAGCTCGTAAAAAAATCGCATATAAAAAGAAATATTAAAACCTTAAAAAAAAGAGGCGTTGAATTTTGTGAAACTTTTATTACGTTCCCATTGACTAAAATAAGAGTAAATAATCCCGTGGCTTCCGTTTCAGTTTCTAGAACACGGTACGACGATATTGAAGTGCGTACATACATATGTACATATTTTTTAATAAGCAAGCTTACTTTTGAAATGTGTGCTGTTATTTTAAGCATACATACTTACATCCATAAATACCACATTTATACGTACATATGTACATATGTATAAACATGTTTTAGCTTCAATTAACAAGAAAAGATTTTCAAGAGACTGTCATTGCTCAGCATCCTTGTATCCCTTAGATTTACCAACATAAGCTTGCAGCTACATGTGTACATACTTATGTATGTATACTTAACTGCTCTTCATAGATGAGTAGTACATTCATCACGTGTCACAATTTAAGAAAGCAAAAATTTTAATAAAATTAAATGTACTTATGCACATACATAGCATGTATTCATTATACAAAACAAAAATGTGTCAAAAAGGTCCTTAACTTCAGTCGCGGATAAAATTATACAGGTTGAAATCGCTATTTAACTCAAGGACTTTGACTTTTTCGTAAGCATAAGTATTTAGATACATACATACATTTTTATGCCGATAAATTGTGTACAAACATACATACATATTTGGCACCACTAACCTCAAGAACGTTTTATTTCTGTTGTGTAATGCTGTAGAAAGATTGCCAAATGGCTTAACCGGTTTTTCAAGAAGTACAATATAAGTGTATCTACTTGCACTTTATACGAGCGTGCAATTGCAATTTATGGCCGAGTGTTATTTGGCTTAACACATCAGTTTTAGGCTCTGAGTTAAATACAAAAACTAAGTGACAAAAAGCGTTTTGTCGTCTTCTTTATTGCCGCTATAACAGGCTAAGTGATTTTGGCCTAATATACACTGCCGGCCAAAAATATTGGCACAGATGCTTTTCTTACAATATATGCAACAATTTTTATTGTAATATTTTTCCGAAAATTTTTTATACATATTTGGTTCATTCCACAACAAAGAACATAAAAATATAACTTTTAAACTTTGTGCAAAACTAGCGAAAATTCAGCTAATTTTCATGCACATTTTCAACTTTTTTTAATACAATTTTTTAGAATTTTTTTCAGTATGCAGTTTTGTAGCCCAATCCATTTTATTGTAACAAAATAGAAATTCTAAGTAGCTACGAATTTTTAGCAATTTTTTTCTCGCAGTCTCTTCCATACAAAAAAATTTTTCGAAAATACTTTATATGGAAAAAATGCAAACCACCTTCAACAAAAAAATTCTCAAATATTTCTAAAAAAAAAATTTTTAATTTAAAAAGTAATAAAACAAATAGTCAAATTTTGTCAATAAGTGCCGCAAAGCTGAAAGCTGGAGTGGTGATTATTATTTTCCAATGTAAATTAAGGGTTAAAACGGATTTAAAGGTTACGCAGAGGTATTTTCAGTCATTACGACGCTTAAGACGTCTTGTGAATATCCTAATTATTTTTACAATACTGTGTTATCTGTTGCACACTTCAAACACGGCACACACCCTGCAGAAAAAAATTATCAACTGATAAAAAATAACTAGCTTATAGTTATTATAGTTATAGATTTCGATAAATACCTCACTTTTAACATAAAGTGAGTTGTAAAGTCATGCAGGAGACATGCAGAAGTTATCGGGAATTTGTTTTCTTTGCAAGTTTATATTTAACAAATGTCTTACAAAAATACACTTTCTTTCTGAACTTCTCACAAGCCTTTTCGAATTCAGGACAAATAAAATGAAGATCGAAATTTTATATTATTATTTTGGCGTTTTGTCTGACGGAATTCTAATATGGGACCACCTAGAGCAGAATATGTAAACAAATAAAGAAATAATCAGCCTTATTATGAGTTTCTTTTTCCCCCGAACCGTTTCACTTTTCACTTTTGGTTTCCATGGTTTTACTATGGGCGAATGACAATCCAATGGGAAAAGTAGTAATGCATTCCATGCGTGATACATAATCGAATGTATTTCTTATGGGGTTTACATCCAATTACTTTTTAATATGTAATCAGCATTCTAATGTATTCAAAAAGTCACAAAAATTTCATATTAAATCACATTAATTTCTCGATACTTGGTAATGCAAAATTGAATGCCCCACTTTTCTTAGGACATCGCCCTGGGGAAAAAATGCATTTTCTATTGTGAAAAGGGTTGTTTCACTGATTATTTTTTCGATTACTATACATTACATTTTCCACTGGGAAATTTCGGGAATTTTTTTTTTCGGGCGAAACTCAGGATAAGGCAGAATAAGTAATTTTAAATGAAGCAAATAAATAATCATATAAACATTTAAAAAGTTGTTCCTTCTTATTGATATACATATTATGTCCAAAAGTAGTTAGTTACAAGTTAGTTGAAACCTTATGCAGAGAAAAACAGTTCTCGCTTTTCTGTGGCCATCGCCCTTCACGGCCGAAGGAAATAAGTAATACAAAGTTACAACAAGCAGACAGCTGGGTGGTTAAAAGTTAGCTACAAACTAGCCCCATTTCCAGCAGGGCATAAACATACTATTTAAAGTCTGCACACAAATACATGTACAGATTTTATTCGCAAAATCGCTTTTATATTCATATACCTACAAGTAAACACACATACAACTTCACACAAAATAATTTTCCAAGGCAATATAATGTCCTTGTCCTTTTCCGTGAACCACTTCCGCTATGCATAGTTCTATGCATACATGCATGTGGTTGTATGTGCATTTACATACATATGTATGTGTATGAGTACGATGTTCTGCGGCCTTCGACTTTCTTCGATGTGCGTAAAAACGAGACCGTGGGAAGGAATAAGCCAGTTCTAGGCCATTTCCATGGTCAAATAAATACGGTTGTGTTATGAGGCTTACTGTGATTTAATTGAGCATAGTAATGAGCTTTATATTTGTACATACTTAGATATACATAAGTGTGTACAAGTATCTACTTGGGTATTATATGTTTGTATGCACTTATTGCTTAATTTTTCTTTTTTTAATTTCTTTGCAGTTACTACATCAACTATTTTACAAAAGCAATGCAGCTGGAGGATCCACGTTCGCGTTATAAGCAATTGCAGAATGAACGCTGCTCCAACGAATCCATAGCTATGCAGGTAAAATAAAAGGTTACATATATGTACATATGTATAAGAGTAGCTATATATTCCTTTATGTACAGTAGTTTGTATGTATGTATTACTCGATTTGATTTCACTATGCGCTTTATTTTGTAAATTATCCTCTTCGCCGCTACCGGTTCACCCTGTATACGTTTTTGTACATATTTATTTGTACAGCCAGTACAGCATGGCTCACCCTATCATGTGTATCCAAGCAACAATTTGCCTGCAGTGCGTGCTTTTCAGGCGGGCCCTGGCACAAACACAAGTTTGCATAATATGTCCTCCAGTCCTTTGCTGTCTTCTCGTGGGAATTTGGTGAGTTTCTAAACAACAGCTATGCACTTAACGTGTATTATTATATTTTATGATTAACATTTGTTAAAATATATACCTACTTTGCATTGCAGGAAATGTCGCCGTTGCCATTGCCACGCTCCTCTTTGACGCAAACTCCACGATTGGGCAATATGTCACGCCGTTCAACCATACAGGAGACTTCCTTTACAAATCCTATCGACACAGATGCGGTGGTAAATAAAATACAGAATATATTTCCAACCGCCAGCGAGGATCATATACGTCTGCTACTTAAAAAGTAAGTCCGTGGCGAATATTTTGAAAATCGCTAAAAAAAACAATGTTTCATTGTACTAATCACACTAATCTTTCGCTTTTACACGCTTACCGCCGCGTCGTTTGCAAAACTTTCTGTGCTGTTAACCTCCACTACCGCTATCACACTAAACTCACACACACATGCACTGTCTGTCTATAAATGTAAAAAAAAAAAATACTAACAATTTCCACTAAACGCTATTGTATTTTATTTTTACACTCACACAAATGCTAACACACACAATGCACAGGTATTACAATCGTGAAGCTGTCGTCATAAGCGCTTTGCAAGTGGAAAAGCATCCGGTTACCATGCCTGGCCCATATGTAACACCGCCTGCCCAACGCCATCTCTATCACAGCAATTCCGCTTTTCATATGACTCCACCGGCACGTCGCCTGGATAAGGGCATAGCGGCACGCAACGTTGGGCCCTTTGCTGGTCTCAATGGTAGCGCTGGTGTTAGCTGTACTTCGCGCACAGCCAGTCCCATACCGGGTGGCGGTCGTTTTGGTAGTGTCACAAGCGTGCATGGTGGCGTTGGGGGCGGTTATGGGGGAGGTGGTGGTGGTGGTTATATGGCTGCAGCTGCTGCCGCAGCTATGCCGTTCCATCAGGGTTCGCCACGTTTCGAACAATGGCGCAGTTCTCCGAAGCCGCACACGTCGCCAAAGATGAAATTAAGGTCCGACAATGAGTTTAGAATACCTACATATATAGTATTTCTATTAGAATAATTTGCTTTTATATGCATCAATGTTATGCGTTTTATTTTTAAAATTTCGGTTGCGCTTTTATGATTTTTTCATTTGCTGGATGTGGTACAAGAATCCAACGCTTATATTTTTTGTACTTCTATGCTTTTGACTTTTTTTCTTAACAGCGGTCGTCCCTCGGCAGGCAATGGCAAACCTCCGAGTGTATTTCTGCCATGAAAAACAGCTTCTCATAAAAATCTAATCGCCGTTCGGAGTCGGCGTAAAACTGTAGGTCCCTGTGTGACAATATCAAGGCGCACGCCCCAAGTCGGAGGAGAAGCTCGGCCAAACACTAACATATGTTTAAGCGCCAATCTATTATTATTATTATTATTATGCTTTTGACTAACCTTATTTTGGAAGCTTTTTCTTGCCATAGAGGCTGTTAGTAACTACTGTACTTAATATAATATAAGTAATATTTTTGGTCATATCCAATTTAGCTATTGGTATTTATGTATGTAGTCGACTTATGCAAACCAGACAGGGCGTATGAGTGATCTGTCGCTTAAATTGGGAATCCACCCTAAGCTTTTCTGGCGTTAAGCGCTGTTCAGGGTTCGAATCATCACATACGATACCGTATTACTCGTCACATACGATACCGTATTACTCGTCACGTAAAACACACACTTTTCGTATTATCACATACGCGAACATACTCCTTATCCCATTCAGCTTTATAAGACTGACGTATCACGTAATTTGCTTTCATATGGTTTTCGATCCATGAACGGATGTTACGATTCGAGCCCAGGCTTTCAGAGCTTTATTCAGCCTAAATATTATGAAGTCTGAAAGTGTTCTAAAAAGCTTGGCGTGAAATTCTACGCTTGCCGATGTGAGAATGAGCACTTCCCCATCCCTTCAGGAAAAGTTTCCAACTGACAAGTTACAATGAAAGCCTTGATCTAAACAAAAGTGCACTTATTCTTTGGTTCCAAATCAGCTGACTGTTATCCCATCTGAAACTATTGTTCTTCCCTACTTGCTGTAAATGAAAAGTAAAGAGTATAGCGATTTTCGTTCGATACGTAAAGTTTATCCACTTTTCAGTTGCACGCTTTTGCACAAGAGATAGAACGCACTGATTCTGGCGAGCTTATAAGTAATCTAAAATTAAAAAATAGAGGCACCCTCTATGCCTTTTTTGCATGTCAAACATCTAGAATTAAAAAATGAGATACCTTACGTCCGTTCTAGGTAATGTTCTTAAAAAAAGCAAAAATTATGCTAAAAGTTATCAAATATGGCGCCAATCATTTTTAATTGCATTTCATTCACTATGAGTTACAAGTTATTGAGAACTAAGTACGGGTTATTGAGAGACGCATTTTTAAAAGGCATAAAAGATAGCCGGCTTTTTATATATTTCGTATAGAAAGCTTGAAAGAGCCTTGCCCGCGGGCAAGCTGATGCCCACTACCGGTGTAGAGCTTGAACTGTTGGCATGCAGAAATGCGGCACGGATATTCTATCAGCAAATAAGATGGAAATCTGGTATCAGATGTCCAATGTACACACACCAGAGACATGGAGTCCAGACCAATGCACAGGGACGAAGCTCATGTCCCTTCACTCAACCAAGTCGTAGAGAGAGCAGTAATAACACCGCTTAAAAAAGGCGATGCTGCTGGAGCACTGCCGGCTGAGCTTTTCAAAGCTGGCGCCGAAGATCGATGATACGGCCTGAAAGACTAAAGCCCTTTATAAGCCAATTGCCTGCACCTTATAGGGATAACTTGACATCAGGCAAATCGTCCATTGAACACTCGTTTGCTGCTCGTGAAATAGTGGAAAAAATCTTAGATAAGAAAATCGACGCACACCATCGTTTTGTTGATTTTAGAGTCACTTTTAACAGCATAAAGAGAAGCTACCTCTGCGGCGCCATACCTAAATTTAATACGACCATGTAGACTGACACTGAGCACAACTTTTACCACTGTCTTAATTGAAAAGCACCTCTACAAACGATATTTTGGACAGTAGAACTCACTTTTTTGCGACTTCTGCAATCTTATATTGGAAGGCGTAATACGAGCGGCCATTCTAATTCACAGTGGCAACATACATACAAATCGTAGTTTAAAGTACAGAACCGCGTATCAAGAAAATGCAAAACCGCGTATGTGAGGTTGCATAAATTATTTTCTAGAGAGTAAAAACACTCATATTTCAAAATGGTCCTCTTTTTTGTAAAGCAATCGCATTTCTGGCAAGTATATTTGAGGACGAATGGATAAGGCTTGAGCCAAGAGCTTCGGTGAGCAAATCCAATTTTTGGCAGCAAATGTCAGTTACGCGGTTTGGAGGAATGACGATACGCGGTTTTGTACTTTAAACGACGATATGTGTGTATACATATATATAAGAAAAGCATGATTCTACTGTATTAGATTAAAGTTAATGACAATTATTATTCAAAATGACATGGAAAATGCCATGAATCCAGGAAGTTTTTGACTTTACAACTTAGATCTACGCAATATAAACATCTTGACTTTTATTTAGACTTAATAGTTTAAAAATTTTGTTTATTTAAATTACTTTATTTTCCATTTCAACGTTTTATATTTTTATTTATTTTTAATTTTATTTTGTTTAATACTATTTATTTTATTTTAAAAATTTTGTTATACTTAATTTTATTTCATTTTATTTCAGTAATTTTGTTAATATTTTTTGTTAAAATGTTTTTATTTCAATTTATTAGTTTTTTTTTCAACTTTTGATGTTTTTATTATATTTTTTATTTTATTTCATTTATCTTTTTTTATATTTTGTTTTATTTATATTTTTTATATATATATTTTTTACTATTTTTTTATCTTATTTAATGCTTTCTTTTTTAATTTTTATTTCATTGTATAGGTTTTTTATTTTTATTGAATATTTTCGTTTTTATTTATTTTTTATTTTATTGTTCTACTGATTTTTAATTTTTTTTTATTTTATATTAATTTTATTTAATTTAATTTAAGGCAATTCCATTTTGGCTGGTGGATCATTTAATTCCAGAATATCAGCAATTTAAAATTACGCCGGTCAACAAACATTTTTTTTCTTTGGGTTTCTGTTCTCTTGCTTAGATTCTCATTCCAAACATTAAAAAACACTTGAATTTTCATTTTTAGTTCTTAAAGTTTGCTCTTGTCTGATTAACGCCGATAAGTATAAGAAATCCGAAAAATATTCACTTTTAGACATTAATTTCTTGTTATTTTAAATTTATATGTTATTGTTTATCACAAATCTGAAATAAAAAAGACTCTGATATCCAGCAAAAACTTTTCTAATCGTAATTTAAAGTTAAATTATAAAAAAAAATATATAAAAATTAGTGAAGCAAACTTTGATCAAAAAATAATTTTTTCCCTTATTTTAGCGTAGGAGAAACTAAAATTTAACATGTGGAAGTCAGACTTAAAAAATTGTGTTGACTGGTGTTATAGCTTCATACATATTGTCGATGTTTTTGCAAAACCACCCATCTTACGGCACTATGGCGGTATTTTCTCTAGCTATTATTTTACAAATGTGTTGTTTTAATAACGATTTAACGATTTTTATGCATAAATCTCGATGCCTGGAGTTCAGGGTTACCAATTCTCTTTTTTACCACAACGGCGATTTAGGCGGTTTTGCAAAAACATCGACGACATGTACATATTATGTATGTATGTCCTCGGAGCCTATACAAGAGTGAAAGATCTTTTTAAAAATACCAAACATTTTCTTAATTCTTTGTAACACACCTTTGTGCACTCAAAGGCGAATTTTATCCAAAAAGCTTCATTTTGAAGCCTGATTTTTACTATACGCTTTCGTTTTCATAAAAATTTAGGCGTATATAATCTGCATAGCAATACTTAAAATTGTCACTGGTGGAGCATGTCCTTGTGACTGATGTAAGTAAATACATACATATGTAGTAGTAGTTTGTACATATGTAGTGTAGTTTTTTTTTAATATTTTTCAACAGATTAATGAAAGGTAGGCATTTAGCAGAGGTTACTACTGAAATAGGGATAATTAAGGCATTATAAATGTATCTCATTTTCCACTTCAACATGGAATGACCCTCTAGTTTTATAATTTTAATAAAAAAAAATTGTTTTTCTTCACTTTATTATATGTATGTATGTACTGAGCCTTTACAAAAATGATAGCTTATTATAGCTTCTATTTATTTTTTTAGTATTTTTCAACAGATTAATGATTTATTTAATTTGATTTTATATTAGTTTTTCTATGTAATTAACAAATTTTTTACATGTTTTTAAATTTTGAGCAGAAAATTATTATTTTTTCGTATTCTCGCAACTTTAAATTCTGCAATACTTGCCATCCACCAAAAATAAAACAGATTACGCTTTCCCTTACCTCAGATACTTGAAAACCATTTTCCCCAAGGCAGATGAAATGGTTCTCTTGGATATACTCGCCAGCTCCGATAATAATGTACAAACAGCATCAGAGAAACTCATTTCCATGGGCTATACAAAACGTGATTTTATACCACCAAAAACCACACATCGCTTCGATGCAGAGCATGCACATGCTGGGGCGGTCAAAAAGCCTGGCGATGAGACGATTATACCACTGCGCCCGAAAGAGTACACGATCGAGGAGAAGGCAGCAAGTAAGTATTTTTTATACACTAAAAACTTATTTTTTTTAGATGATATTTATTTAAAATTTATAACTCATATTTCCTGTTTTGCAGTACAAGCCCAACTGAAAGAGAAATACCCACAGACAGCTGATCGCATTATTCTTATGGCTTTAGAATCGGTCAACTACGCTGAGGATCGTGCCATACAAATTCTTCATATTGTGCAGGAGGAGGATGAGCTGGACGCCAGGAAACATGCCGCTGCTGCTATTGCGCTGACGTCAGCTGGCGGTGAAGCCGAAGTGCTTTTGGGTGCCAGTGGTATGCAAGGCACGTTGGCCGATAACAATGCAGCTGAGGATAAGTGAGTTCGATATATATTGTTTTTTTTTTTGTTTTTTTTTCTGATTTTGATTGGTGAGTGTTAATTTCCATATGAGGAGAATATGTACCTCTGTTGTTTAATTTTTATGGATTGGTTTTTGGAGTGCGAAAAAGTGTTTTGAACTAATGCCCTCTCATCTTTCACAATAAATTTCCTGGTGTATGTTTTGTTTTCTTAATATATAGAATTCGAAGTTTTGCAATGAATTGGAAATGTATAAATAAGAAAATTACTTACAAAAAAAAATGTTTAATACATATTAATATTCGAAAAAATTATAGCCGATCCACAAGTTTTAACAATTTATTATATTGTTATTTAATCGTGGTTATTTTTTATAAAAATATAGTTAATTCTTTGACGAAACCCATGTAAATTCCGGTTTCAAACTTTGTGCGACATTAAAAAAAAATCGACAAACTTTCGTAAAAATTTCGAGATTTCTTAAAAAGATTTTGTAGCCCATTGAATTCAAGTAGAATAAAGTACAAGTTTCAAATGGCTAAACATTACCGTTAGTTTCCTTATAACGAATAAACACTTTATGTTTACATATATAGAAGAAACATCTTCGACAAAAAAAAAACTAAAAAATTAACAGTAATTTTAAGCCATTAAAAAGTCGAGTTAAAAAGCTCGATATTTTTAAGAAAAGTTGCTAATTTGTTTTAATATTGCACAAAGTTTGAAACTTGGATTTACACGGTTTTGTTAAAGAATGAACAATATTTTTTATAAAATAAAAATAAGTAAAATTAAATAACAAAAAAAAAATAATACATATATTAAAAACTATTTAACATGTGGTGCGGCTACAATTTTTTCGACCACTGTATGTATCTCAAAGATGTTATGAGGCTTTCAAACTAACTAAATTGCATTTATAATTCTTCTGTGTACATTAAACATTTCGGCAAATGAAATTTATGCAAAATATTTATGATTTACATGCCTACATACATATTAAAAATTAAAAGCAAAATTTGTTCACTTTCTCAAAGTTTTACGTTATTTATTTGTGAAAAATCTCATTTTATCTAATCTACGCTCGCTTTTTCGCTTTCATGTTTTTTTTTTTCATTTCTTTCCCAATCAATATCCATTTAATTTACGCTAATAAATCCAAAATTATTTTTCCCATCTAATAAATTCTTAACAAAATAAGCAGCATCATCACCGTTGTCCTCACACCATCGCCAAATACCTACAGCGACAACGTTAAAAGTCGCCATAATGCTTCTGTCAAAGATATTCCACATACAACCATATCATATTCATCACCATTAACATCATCAACAGCCACAACAACAACAACATCATCATCGTCATCGGCATCATCATCAGTACCACCGCTTTTATTAACTTCCAGCACCCTAAAATCCTCCACAAAAATCAATGCAATTCGCAACATTGGCAAAAAGGTAGCTTTTCCTTCCATTAATCTAACCACGCCCACTACGGCTACTACTCAGATAATACTCTCAAATTCGCCCACTTGCAATATTGAACACAACGAAGAGCAACTACCAGCAACAACATTCGCCACAAGCGATGCTGTTGATCCATTGAAAAACTCATATACAAATATAAGTTCATCAGCCACACAATCGACTCCCTCCATTTCACCGTCCGAAGCACTCAAAGAGCTTTGCATATCACATGAACCAACAGCAGCATCAACATCGTTATCTGTGCCATCATCGCTGAGCACAGAGCCAGCAAAATATCAAACAATTACAACAAAGAGCATCCTGGCACGTTGCAATGCGTATGCCACTAGAATCAATGGATATCTGCATGGTACACCATGTAGCACCAAAACCTCGACTATAACTTCCGCTTCTACGCGTACTACCACGGCTTCTATTTTGGATAACTTGAAAGCGGCACGCTTAAGCGAAAAAACCGACTCATTAAAGTACGCTGAGCTTAACTGTGAAGTGCTTGCAGAAACTATTGATCTTTTTAGAACTAATTTTCTTATTACTCTGAAAAGTTTTTATTATTTTTTGAATGTATCTATGGTTTTCAAATGTTTCATATTTTAATCTTGCCCACGACTAGAAATATTAAATTTAGCATTTTTATTGCATTCTCGTGTGTTCAGCATCTCGATTTATTATTATTATTATTTTTTAATTATTTTACTTCTATTTAGTATATAGTATTTAGTTTTTGGCAATTTACTTTTCAGTTAAATTTTTATGAAATATTTTTGATAAGTAATAGTTCATTTCGACCAAGCCTTAACTGCAGTTTATGCCTATTGGAAAAAGGAGATTACAACTTGAAGAGAGTGATTGCGCATATTCAGTACAAGCCAATGAGCATGAAAAAGCAAAAAGTTAGAAAAAAAACATGCCGATGTTAAAATTCTTACCCCTGGGCGCTTAAATGCAGTAAGGCTTTGAGTGGAAATGGGCTATAAAAAACAATTTAAGTATTAAGTTCAAATATTTTAATTTTTCAAATAAGTAGCTGTTAATTGAATTTATTTAAACTCAAAATATTTAGTAATGTTTTAAGCACCATTCTATGTTCAGTTTACGAATAGAGAACAACTTATTGGGATCTTCAAAATGTTTAAATTTGTCCCCAATCCTGGACATTGGAAGAGAAAATACTCGCCGCTTTAAATTTTATTTTCATCTAGGCAGTTGTGACTGAAGTCGTTTGTCAGAAAGCCCTTTCTTCGTGCGTGTATCCTATTAGGCAATGTCCAGGTCGGCCGCTGTGGTGTAGTGGTAAGCAGTGCGCGCTTCCACTCTACAATGCCTGGGTTCAAACCCTGGTCAAAGCAACATCGCAAAAATATAGAAAAAAGGTTTTTTCTTAACAGCGGTCGTCCCTCGGCAGGCAATGGCAAACCCCCGAGTGTATTTCTGCCATGAAAAACAGCTTCTCATAAAAATACAATCGCCGTTCGGAGTCGGCGTAAAACTGTAGGTCCCTCCGCTTTGTGTGATAACATCAAGGCGCACGCCACAAATCGGAGGAGAAGCTCGGCCAAACACTAACATATGTGTAAGCGCCAATCTATTATTATTATTATTAATGTCCAGTGATGATTCCAACAACCATACTAAGTTCAGGCTGTTCCAGGAGATTGAAGGTGCTGGACTTACATGTAGGCTGTATAGACCAACTTCTGTTTGCCAGTACCAGGAAGTAGGTTTTAAGAATGAAAGCGTATATCCGCTTCATATCTGACCCACTGTGGCCGTGTCTTCGAACCCAAGTCATACTTGCAGTGTGCAGGCAGCTCGTTTAGAATTTGTATGTATGTACATATGTCAATATTCGATAGTTGTGTATTTCAGAGGAAGTGAAGTACTTAGTATTATATATCTTTAGCGTCTTGATTGTCCGCGAATATCTTTACTTCTGGCAGGTTAACATTAGCCCTGATTAACCACTGCGCGACTTCCTTAATACCTGTCAGCTCGGCTTCAATCACTTTGCAGTAATCGGGCAATCGAGAGCATAGTTTAAGTAAAATTTCCCGGTAGTAAATACCAATTTCTACTCTCTGCCCCAGATTGGAGTCGTCGGTGTATATGACAGTATAGTCTAACTCTTCCATAAACTTCATGACTGTAGCTTCTTCCTATTTCTTTCTGTCTGGAAACTAGAATTTAGCAAGTCAGATGTCTAAAATTGTTGAGCGACAAGGCCCCCCGGCCAGAACTATAACACCGTGCGAAAAAAACCAAAAATTTTCAAAACACACGAAAAGATCAATATATTCACAAAACCTGCCCCCTAGGTGAAAGGATGGCTACGCCCTTGTATACAAAATATACGGTCAGTTTGTTCTTTTAGAGCGCATACATGGTTCCATAGTAATTATTCCAGTATCTTCATTTAAGTATATTGTAACTATCAATATCTTATAAGGAGGAGTGTAAAATATTTTTTATCTAAAACTAATAAAGTTAGACGGAGCAAATTCGAGGATGTGGTAGTTAACATATTAGTCTTTGACATACATTTTTTTCAAAAATTAATATTGAAAGTTTCCAAGGATATTTAAGCATAAATTTATTTAAATAAAAGGATATTTTCAATACTTATTCGTCCTGGTGCACCCAAAAGATAATTATTTTTCTATTCTACATAACTTTTCCTTTTAATTGATACCCATATTGTTATTCTACAATGCACCGAATCTTTTGTTTATTGTTTTTATTCAATCATATTCTAGAAATTTCAAAGTCCTTTAAAAAAAAAATCCTGACGTCAGAGAGAAAAACTAAAAACGCAGTTATACTATATTTAGCCCCCAGTTTTGTGAATATTTTAATTTTTTCGTGTGTAAAATTGACTGTCGCACGGTGATATACTCGTTTTGTTGTTGTAATAGCATACAAATTCCCCTAAGTTTTTGGTTCCGTTCCGGTTGCACACAGACCCGACTGTCGTACATTGGGGTGGCTCAATTTTTCGTTAGCGTCTTTCGCGAATCATTTGGCGTAAGAATTGTCTGCTATATCCTTGCAGATTTTTTTTTCCACATATCAAACTTCAAAACTTTTCAACGGAGTCTTAACTTAACCACTAAATATGAATAAAAGGTTAAATATAGAAATAAATAAAGTATAGAAATAAAGATGAAGCCAAAGGGACAGACATAGACACTGACAAATATAAAGTTAAATCTAAATAAAAAGTCAAAGAAAAAAATTATATAGATAAAGGTTGCGATAGAGATAAATATAAGATAATAAATAAATTAAAAGATAGTTATAGTGGCTGAGTGGTTAGATGTGCGTACCACCACTCCGTAGGACTTGGGTTCGTTCCCTGTTTCGAGTAATATTTAAATTAGAAAAAGTTTTTTTTTCAAGCCTTCGCATCTCGGCAGGCAGTGGCAAACCTCCGAATGTATTTTTGCCTTGCAAAAGCTTATCATCAAAACTATTTGCCATTCGGAGGCGGCGTAGAATTGTAGGTCCCTCCATTTGTGTTATAACGTTAGGACGCACACCACAAAGTGGAAGAGAAGTTCAGCAGAAACAAAGCTAAGGTATGAGCGCCAAAATATTAGCTCTGATCCAGTACTCCACGAACTTACAGGATTTTACACGAACTTGCAGGAAGTTACAGGAAAAATGATCCCGTACTCCAAATTCTTCCAAAATCCTGTAAATGAGAGCTGTTTTTGGAGAGTTGTGTAGAGAATGAAGTTGCAAGATTTTACCCCCAAGTTTTTCTTCTGGTAAAATCATGAAAAGTGTCAAGCGATCACTGGTTGACGTTTTTACAGGAAAATGCTTTTTATGTTGCCCTACTTTTTGTTGTTATTCACTTTTTACTCTCACTTCAGAGAGTAATTTTGCTGTCAGACATTTTTACAGGATTTTACTCGAAAAGTATTGGATCAGAGCTATTATTGTTCATAAAGATAAAAATGAAGTTAAAGATAAACTTAGAGATAAAGATAAGATATAGATAATGATTAAGATAAAGATAAGCACAAGGAAAATAGCAGAGATAAATATAGTAATAAAGATAAAGTTAAAGTTTCATATGAGACAGAGAAAAAGATAAGGATTAAGAGAAAGATAAATATAAAATACAAAAGCAATAGATAGAGCCTTTCTGCACATACTGTTGTTCAATATAGCATTTTATTTTAACAAAGCACATTTTAGTATAACCGTTAAATGAAAAAAAATTATATTTGCAATTTATGTATATTTTTAATTCTTTCTTTCAAATTATTTGCATGGTTTTACTTCCTAACTCCGCTCATCTACTTGTTAAGCATTTGATCGTATTTTTCTGTATGTGTGTTTGTGTTTATTATGTATGTATAATTAATTTCAGATTTCTTTCGTTTTTTTTTATCCAATGTACGAGTTTACGGCTGAATAATATTTTTTTTATTATCATCCAATAATCACAGAGCACTACAAAAAGATTCTGTAGACAAGCTAAGTGACTTCAAACAACGTAAAGAGTTCAATTCTATCCTAGGACGCATCACTACAACTGGACATAGCGCAGAATTGGCCAAAGGTGCCGATGAGAGTCTGCTGCTGTATGTTATATACGATTTTGTAAAATTTTCATGTTCTTCAGTTCCCATTCCATTTTTGTTTTTTTGTTTTTTTAGAGCTGACTATGTTACCTGGAATGGTGCGAATCCAGACATGCCACAAGGCAACAATCAAAAGCAATTGGCAAATGGTCCAGATGCTAGCAAGTTGTGTGAACGCACATATAAACCTATGGGNTTGTTTTTTTAGAGCTGACTATGTTACCTGGAATGGTGCGAATCCAGACATGCCACAAGGCAACAATCAAAAGCAATTGGCTAATGGTCCAGATGCTAGCAAGTTGTGTGAACGCACATATAAACCTATGGGACGTAATCCAGAGCTTTGCAAGGGCGCACAAAAGGGACTAGCTAAAGGCAGTATTTATGCACAACTCGCTGCGTCTGGTAATACGAATACAGCAAATATTAAATGCAACTGAAGGGATATAAATTAATGATAAAGATACTATATCTATGATTCTAATACCATATAAAACTATAATATTTACTTTACTATTTATGTGTGCCAAATGTAGTGTAAACTCCATGTGAATACTTTCAGACGTACTGTCGCAAACAATTTTAACTTGAATTTGTGTTAACTCGTCTATTTACGAAGTATTCAATCTCACTTTTATTAAATTAAATTAATTTCCACCAAGCCTTAACTGCAGCTTTTACCTATTGGAAAAAAAGAGATTACAACACGAAGAGGATAATTGGTCATATTAAATACAAGCAAACGAAAGTAAAAAAGCAAAAATTAAGAAATAAAATTTGAGGGTTATCCTATGTTAAAATTCTGGGAACTAACCTGAGATCTTAACTGCATTAAGCGTTCGGTGGAAATGAGGCATAAGCATCTAAAACAACCACAAAATGTGCGGAATATATGTATGTAATTTGAAACTAAAAATGCATTAAATTAAGAACAAACGTAGATGGAAAATATTTAAATATATGTTGTAATTGTAAAATTGTATGTAGACCTTTAGTACTCAAGTATGTAGAGAGGAAAAGATTTCAGAAGAGCGTATATTTTTTCGAATAAATCTGTATTTTTAATAAGGAGCTGGAATTCATTGAAGTTTTACTGTGAAGATTACTTTAGATCATTTACATATATTTCATTTCCCAATGCCTTAACCGTAGTTTATGCAATTGAAAAAAAACGAAGTAAAGAAGTAATTTTTAGCAAAAAAAAACCGACTTAAAAAAATATATATTTATGTATATTTATTTCACGATCCAATGATCGGATCTAAACCAAATTAGTATGGGACCACCTCTGAGACACTCTCTTGCAAAAAGAATTATCGAAATCGGTTGGCGTGGTCCAAAGTTATGCGGTAACATACATAAAAAAAAAATATTCCGACGAACTGATAACCTCCTCCTTTTTTGGAAGTCGGTTAAAAATTAAAAAGTAAGGAATAAGTCTTGCTTGACCACCTCATTTTAAAATTCTTGGAACTTAGCTCAGCTGGTAACTGCAGCCAAGCTTTTTGGTGGAAATGGGCTTCAAATGTTTTTCTAAATCACTTAACCCTGAGATTTCATAAAAAAGGTAAGTTGATTATATGGTTGTTTTGAAAAAATTCGGAAGAGGACATCAGAGCTGGATCGGCGAGCATCCTAAGTTGCATTAAACTAAGTTACAGTCACTGTTGGGCATATTTTAATTGTAATTAATTGTTGATTGTGATTTTCTGTTGTTAACAATTAACAACTTTATACTTTGTGTGTGTATTTTATTAAATATTAACGATTGAAAATAATTTGAGAAACCTTCGATAAGCGCTATAGCGACTAATTACATCCAGCAAACACTTTCTCTAACGTAAGAGAAATAGTTCGATTTTACATTAGAATTCTAATATATGTAGTTCTCGAATCGATTGGTTAGAGAATGATTAGAAAAGCACCACACATTAGAAACCAATTCGAATTTAACGTTAGAAAACGATTAGATATCTAACATCTTTCTTGATAGGGACTAAGTCCTTTTTTTGTAGAGAATTCCATAAATCTCGACAGTTTCTCTAATGGTCTTCTAACCTTCTACCTTATACAGAATTTCCACTAGGCTTTGAAATTACAAAAAATTGGATGCATTTAAAAAATGTCATGTGGAAATAAATTTAATTACCTTTTTTTAACGTAATGACACGAATATTTTTTTAAGTCTAATCTTTTCATTAAAATGGTTGCCTTTTATGCCTGGTGGTAATNCCATGTGGAAATAAATTTAATTACCTTTTTTTAACGTAATGACACGAATATTTTTATAAGTCTAATCTTTTCATTAAAATGGTTGCCTTTTATGCCTGGTGGTAATCCAGCGTTAGAGAAACACATTAGAATTCAAATCGTTTTCTAATCGCTTTCTAATCTAAATGTTTGTAGGATACTAAAAATGTGCATATCGCGCTCGTTTACTTCAGTAGTGTCATAATCCTAAATAAACAAATTTTGAGTTGAGTATGCGGAAATTACTTCTAACTGTTCTATGTTATGTGAAAATTTCATAGCTGTATCGATTACCAGTATCTCACTAGAACAAAATATGTATTCATTTTTACTATGGGAGTATATGTAAATACAAAACTTTAAAGCCGTTTTTCTGTTACACTATTGAAGTAAATGAACGATATGAGCGAATTGAATACATTTTATAGTGAATTAAACATTTTTCAATAAATATTAAANACATATCGCGCTCGTTTACTTCAGTAGTGTCATAATCCTAAATATACAAATTTTGAGTTGAGTATGCGGAAATTACTTCTACCTGTTCTATGTTATGTGAAAATTTCATAGCTGTATCGCTTACCAGTATCTCACTAGAACAAAATATGTATTCATTTTTACTATGGGAGTATATGTAAATACAAAACTTTAAAGCCGTTTTTCTGGAGGGGGGCTTTTTTGAGTTATGACACTATTGAAGTAAATGAACGATATGAGTGAATTGAATACATTTTATAGTGAATTAAACATTTTTCAATAAATATTAAAAACGAACTCTAATTTGCAGGACCATTACCTATTTTAAACCACTCAAAAACCATTCTTTTTTAGATAACTAAACTTTCTTTCATTTAGAATATTTAAAAATAACTTAATATATACATTTAAGTAAGTAAAAGAAACATTGACGTGAGCAGCCACTTATGTTCTTATGAATATCTTAAACCTCATCTTCATTTAGTAACATATTTGGTATACCCTCTGTTATGGGGAAAATACGGCCCGTTTCGGGACACTCCAATTGCCCTTCAAGCACATCGATTTCGAGTAGCAAATGATGGAGTTTCTTTAACAATTCTTCATTCTCACCAATATTCGTGGGTTGTTCGGCGGGAATGTCATCACCCAAGTCAACCTAGTGAAAATAATAATACAGTAAGTTGCAAAATTTAGAATATTCTCAAGCGACTTACCACTTCCGCAGCCAAACGTATTGCTGACCAATCCAGTCGAGGAAGTAACCGTTCTACGAATGTGGGATTGAATTCGCTTTCAATAATGTCTTTTTTTGCAATCTGCAAAAAAATAGCATTGAAAAAATTGTGGAAAAATTAAAAATTGTTTCCTTTCCACGACATGTTTTGATCGGTGTATACAGTATTCTAGTGGCATATGCACTGCTGCGATAAACATCTTACCGTCAACTTTAGCGGAAATCCAACCTTCACACCTTTTATGGCTTTAGATGTTAGAAAGTTATAGGTACTAAGCCTCATATTGTTCTTTTATATTAATATTATAAATTGTTAATAACAAATTGTCCACGTTCTTAAACAAATGCACTCACAGTGCTGCCATGCTGCTAAAGATTCATTAGAGA
>NW_016161346.1:0-15076 GCF_001687245.7 Rhagoletis zephyria
GTATCGTTTGAACGACAATCGTTTCAAAGTTACGTGATTCATGCCCAGCTTTTTAATCCCCTTTTACAAAGTATTTGGACATAGTGAAAACAAGCCTAAAAATATTGTGTTAGCGCCACTGTATGTATTATTTATTATCATTATTATTATTTGGGTTAAATGCATTTTTAATATGTAAAAATAATAAACCATAATCTTTATTTCAAGCCTCAGTTTGGAATAAGTATATACTATTGAAAAATTGTTTTTATTAGGGCGTTTTTATGTACTTTTCGTTTGGCATCTATGTTGTTATATTTCAGATAACATTTTTAATTTATTTGTGTTTTTTTAATAAAGGGAAATTCTATCTAACACTATATTAAAAATATTTTACAATCTTTTACTACCAATAGTAAACTAATTATTTCCATTTAATCACAAATTGTACTTTTGATGTTTTACAATACCACATATTGGTCTATATATCAGGAACAAAATGAGACACAAAACTTACAAATGCATGCCTAAAATTTGATTTACACTATTTTCACGTTCATAACTTAAAAAAATTACAGTTTTTTTTATCAGAAAATGCCGTATATTTTCCATAGGGCAACGCTCGGATTTATTCGAAATCCAAAACGTTCTTTGAGGAGTGTCCAGCCTTAAGATCGAAGTTTAAAGCACTATGGTACGGTTGAAAATCTTAAACATTATGTTTGCGCACGCATGCAATAAATACATAGATACGTAAATATGTACATTGCTTATGCATGTTTTTTTTAATTCGAGGTATTTTTTTTAAGGTGGTCACTTGATTGGGCTCTCACTTTTTGACTGTAGCGTACTTGCACGTTTGGTTACTTAAATTGCATTTATAATCGATGTACATGACACGCATAATCAAAAATCGGTGAAATGATTACGAAAGAAAGTAATACAACAATACGGAAGTTAGAGGAAAGTGCCAGTTGCGTTTGCAAAGCGTATTGATTACTTGTATACTATTTTCACAACATACATAGATATTGGAACGTGCATACTAAGGCATCTAATCCCGGACCATTTTGTGACTCCCGGGATTTCGGGATCTTGAATTGGTAATCCCGGGATCCCGGTNTACTATTTTCACAACATACATAGATATTGGAACGTGCATACTAAGGCATCCAATCCCGGACCATTTCGTGACTCCCGGGATTTCGGGATCTTGAATTGGTAATCCCGGGATCCCGGGATATTTCGGGATATTATTACCATTAATTAAAATATGCTAACAAACTAGTTTTGTAGTCATGCTTTAGTGCGAATACTAGAAATAAAAAAATGTGTGTTTTTAAGCAAAGAAATATAAATGTTTTTATTTTATATCAGTTTAAAAAGCTAATTACAAACTGAATAAACTAAAAACTATGGAATTGAAATCCATTCATATTGCAGTCGCAATCATTTTTACAAAAAGTAAAAAAATATGAGATCATCTTTATACTTGCATATAAATTGTATTTATGCATATACACATATATAGTAACGCATGTATGTTAACNCATATAAATTGTATTTATGCATATACACATATATAGTAACGCATGTATGTAAACATAAAGTCGGACGGATTTCGTAAAAAAATTATGTCATGTCTCCGATTCGCTTCAAATTTTTTTATGGCNGATTTCGTAAAAAAATTATGTCATGTCTCCGATTCGCTTCAAATTTTTTTATGGTTTCTATGCATGANATATAAATGTTTTTATTTTATATCAGTTTAAAAAGCTAATTACAAACTGAATAAACTAAAAACTATGGAATTGAAATCCATTCATATTGCAGTCGCAATCATTTTTACAAAAAGTAAAAAAATATGAGATCATCTTTATACTTGCATATAAATTGTATTTATGCATATACACATATATAGTAACGCATGTATGTTAACATACAAGTCGGACGGATTTCGTAAAAAAAATTATGTCATGTCTCCGATTCGCTTCAAATTTTTTTATGGCTTCTATGCATGAAATAAGCTAACACGTATTCGAGGAATTTTCTTTTTTTCTTCTGAGATATGATCTGTCAAAGTTCGAAGTTTTTCGTGATTCTGACCATTCATGTACTTCTTCAAATCGTATATCTCGGCTCTACTCATCGTAGAGACTTCATCTTAACGTCGTTTTGAAGATAAAGAAACGGATAACTTAGTTATTAACAGTTGAACTTTGAAGTCTCCACGATGAATAGAACCAGAGATATAACAATTTGAAGAAGTACATGATTACTTAGTCAGAGTTACGAAAAAATATAAAATTTTACAGATCATATATCCGAAGAAAAAACGAAAAATGTGAAGCCAATGGAAATTGTGACACCAAATTCGGTGTCCGATATGAAAAAGAATGCCTCAAATTATATTCCGGGATCCGGGATCCAGAATCCCGGGACTAGATGCCTTAGTGCATATATATGTACATATGTATGTACATAGTTATTGGAACGTTCATATTCATCGGCGCCAAATTTTAAAGACACAATTTTTTATCCATGCGTGAAATTACCACATCGAAGTTCATGAAAGTCAATGTATGAAATGGTTCCGTCAAAAATATAGATTTCGGCGTTATAAATTACAATTTCAAAGAAGTTGCAAGAAGCATTTTGCATAGTTCTACGTAAAGTCATTCGCAATAACCAAGAATATCATTGTTTTACTTAGAGCAGGGGTTCTTAAACTTTTAAGATGATGGAACCCTTACAAAACACCATTCATTTTATGGAAACCCACATTCAATTACTACAAATCAAAGGCAATACAATTTATATATGAATAAAAACTTTTACTAGAAATAGTATATATACTTTAAACTCTTATGTATTGAATGAAATTGTTTCACTGTTATTAATTAGGTATTGTATAAAATAGTAGTTCGATATAATGTCTGAAATCTGTATGCACATTTTTGGGGTAGCATCTAATTTTGAAATGATTTCAGTGATGAGATTGGTGGTACAATTGTACTTTTTTGGTACATTTTGAATAGCAAAAGTACATTGGTACTACATCGACATTTTTGATACAATTTTGTCAAAATACTGCGCCAAATTCTATCGAAATACCACTATGTATACTTGAAAATTTTAATGTTTGTGGATGAAAATATACTAATCTTTTTCCACTTCATACAAGACGTGGTGTTTACTAATAACAAAAGACTTGCTAAAATCAATAAACAGTTGCTGTAATAATATAAACCGCAGAAAAGACAAAATTTTTTGCAAAATATTTTTCTTAAACTTCGATTGCATTGAATGCAATATTTTTTTGTGAAGTTTTTGTGTTACTTGTACTTAATAAACATACTTGAATGCTTTTGTTGTTTGCCTTGATTAGTGATGGATGGACGATACGAGTACCGAGTACAGAATATCGATACTTTTCATGAGTACTGAGTAGTATCGAGCACTCGATACTTTTTGACAAGTACTGAGTAAATATCGCGAATGCCAAAAAGTATCGACCGGTTAAGAACATTTTTAAAGTAATTTTTTTTTTTAATTACCGAATAAATATTGTGGCGAACGTTCGAATAATATCTTCGATATCTAATATGAGTGTTATGAAAATGAACATAGCGCTCATTCACTTGAATAGGTACTGCAATAACTCAAAAAACCGAAAACCCGAGAAAAACGCTTTTAAAGATTCAAAACACATACATATGTATACTCCCATAGAAATAATTAATACATATTTTGTGCGAGTGAGCTACGGTTAATTGATACAGTTATGAAATTTTTACACAACCTAGAAGAAAATGTAGCGGTAATTTCAGCAATGGGCTAGGTTAAAATCTTTTAAATAACTGAAAAACGAATCTTTTGCCTCACCTTTGATAACACTGTACGGCAAAACCAACTTTTTTTCTGGGTATTGGACCAAACCATTTTTTTTTTAAGGAATTGGGTCACAGGTAAAAAAGTAAATTCTCCGTTTTTCGAAGTTAGCGTCCGAAATCGAGATATGGGCCGTCGAAGTTCAAAATAGGACCTTTGGTAAAAAATTATATTTAATTATTGCCTATAAATAACTAAAAACCTTAAAATATAGACGTAGTCCTCCTTTTGCTCTTATTTAAATTGTATATAACTTTTTTGGTGCAAACTTATATTATACCGTATATAAAAATTGTAGAAAAAACACATTTAAATGAAAAAATACCCTTTTTTATAAAAAAAAAATATTTTAAACAAAAGGATTACTAACGATTTTTACAAAATTGAGATCGTTGTAAAGACGATGATATGCATATTTGTATACTTCGTATATACAAATTTGAGAAAAAACACATTTAAAGGAAAAAATACCTTTTTTTATAAAAAAAAATATTTTAAACAAAAAATAATAACCGATTTTTAAGAAATCNTTTTTTATAAAAAAAAAAATATTTTAAACAAAAAAATTACTAACCGATTTCTTAAAGGTTGGTATCGTTGTAAACGCGATTAAACTCCCGTTTTTCTGATATGCATATTTGTATACTTCGAATATAAAAAAAAACACATCTAAATGAAAAAATACCTTTTTTTATAAAAAAAAATATTTTAAACAAAAAATACTAACCGATTTTTAAGAAATTGATATCGTTATAAAGGGGATTAAACCCTTCTTCTGAAATGCATATTTGTTTACTTCGTATAAAAAAATTTGACAAAATCAAATAACTTAAAATAACTTAAACCAAATATTTTGAACAAAAAAATTAAAAACCGATTTGTAAGCAATTGGTACCGTTTTAAAGGCGATTAAACACCCTTTCCCCTGATATGCATATTTGTATACTTCGTATAAAAAAATTTGACAAAAACATTTAAAAGAAAGAATACAAATTTTTTCCTATAAAAAATATTTTAAACAAAAAAATACTAATTAGTAATACAATTGAATACTTTATTTAAATAAAGCAGAAAATTATCTTTAATTTTTATATATAACCTGTTATGTAAAAAATCAAAAACCATGGTGTTTTTATATCTTGTTATGCCTTGGACTTCTGTTACATAAACTTTGGCTTTATTTTTAACAGGGCTGTGGGTGAAGAAGAACGAATTAACGCTATAAATTATTTGTTTTATTTAAAAAGGGTATTCAATTGTATTATTAATTAGTAATTTTTTTGTACATTTTTTTTTATAAGAAAAAAATGGTATTTTTTCCTTACAGAGTATACAAATATGCATATTAGAAGAAAATNGGCTTTATTTTTAACAGGGCTGTGGGTGAAGAAGAACGAATTAACGCTATAAATTATTTGTTTTATTTAAAAAGGGTATTCAATTGTATTATTAATTAGTAATTTTTTTGTAAATTTTTTTTTATAAGAAAAAAATGGTATTTTTTCCTTACATAGTATACAAATATGCATATTAGAAGAAAATGGGTTTAATCGCCTTAACAACGATGCCAATTTTTTTAAAATCGATGAGTATATTTTTGTTTAAAATATTTTTTGATAAAAATAGTTATTTTTGCCTTTTATGTAAGTGTTTTTTCTCAAATTTTTATTCACGGGGTATACAAATATGCATATCAGAGGAAAGGGGGTTTAATCGCCTTTACAACGATACCAATTTTTAAAAAAGTCGGTTAGTAACTTTTTTGATTATAATATATTTTTTTCTTCTCAAATTTTTATATACGAAGTATACAGATATGCCTATCACAGGAAAGGGGGTTAACTCATCTTTACAACGATTTGAATCTTTTGAAAATCAGTTCAATATTTTCTGAAATATTAAGTTTCTAATTTTTCGTAGATCTCACCTTTGACCTGTTGTAGCACCTGTAATACAAGTTTTCACAAAAAAAGTTATATACCACATAAATAAGAGAAAAGGGCGGACCACGTCTGTATTTTTACTTTTTTTTCGCTTTTTACATGCAATAATTAAAATTAGTTTATTACCAAAGGTCCAATTTCGAACTTCGAAACTTTGAAAAATGTTTAAAAATTACCCCATAGGCATAACGTTCATATACTTCAAAACTGTCATAACTCAAAAACCCGAAAAATTAATATATATTTTGTTCTGGTGAGCTACTGGTAATCGCTTTGAAATAGAAGAAGAGGTACCAGTCATGTGGACATTTGGCTCGGTTAAAACATCTTAAATAATTGGAAAACGAATCTCTTGCCATACTTTCGATAACACTGGCCCACACAAAAAAGTGGTATCTGCTTTTAACCAGACCCACATATCGACATGTACTGAGGTCCATTTGACTCGTACACCTCCTAAATTCGGAGTTAATTGCGAAAATTGTGAAAATAAAATGACAAAAACGAGTCAAACGGACCTCAGATTTGGATTCAGTGGGTCGAAATATGTGGCGGCAAGTGGGTCTGGTTAAAAGCACACAACAATTTTTTTTTGGTGCCGGTGTAAGGAATGGGTTAGGAGGGTGGTCTTCGGCGCGATAACTTGGCAAATCTCCAGAATAAAGGAGCCTTCGTTTTCCAATGAATTCTACCTTGGTTTTAAATTCGAAATCCAGCTCGCTTTCGAAGAAAATTTTTGTGAAAGGGAGCTTATCTTTTCTTTAGACAATGGCTCTAGTTGCTTTTAAAAGCTTCAAATAAGCCTTTTGCCAAAAGCATTTAATTTAACTGTTATTAATTTATTTTATAATGAGGAAATAAAATACACGTCTTACTATTTGGAAAAAGGAGATGAGAGAGTGAGAATTTTATTAGCGATAAGCTTTTGTCAACCGATATACATTTCAGCTTAGAGTTATCGATTACAATATATATAACACCCTCACTCAAAAGCTATACTAAAAAATTCTGAAATTAATGTTGTACTGACAATGAAAGAAAATTGTTTTAATTTAAATCTTATGATAAACCATATTGGTTAAGAAACTGAGACAATTTAGAATTTTTTACAGGCTTATTCATGATGTCAGCGATCATTTTGTTTGTATTGAGATAGTCTAATTTAATCAAGCCTTCTGCAAGCTTTTCGCGTATGAAGTAATTTTTTACGTCAATGTGTTTGGTTCGTGCGGGAAAATTGTTGTTGATAGCTAGTTTTATAGCGCCTTGATTATCGCAGAAAAGTTGTATTGACCTCTGGACGTCATTAAAGAGTTCTCCCTCAAAACGTTTAAGCCAGAGTGCTTCTTGTATTGCCGCAACAAGAGACATAAACTCAGCTTCCGTAGACGACAAGGCAATCGTAGGCTGCTTACGAGTGGCCCACGAAATAGCGCCTCCTTGTAGACGGAAAATATACCCAGTTGTTGAACGACGTTCATCTTGGTCGCCAGCCCAGCCCGCATCACAATAGCCAGTTAATTGACCAGCGCTGTCTTTACGGTAAGTCAGCTTCATGTCAATTGAATCCTTTAGATAGCGAAGCACTCACTTGACTGCCTCCCAGTGCGCCTTACCATAGCATGTGTTGAATCGGCTGAGTGAGCTTACCGCAAAAGCGATATCGGGACGGCTGATTTGTGCAGCGTACATAATGCAGCCGATCGCTTCTTGATAGGGTATCGACGCCATCACCTGCTTCTCCTTCTCGGTTTTTGGACACATATCCTTTGATAGACGTTGATTTGGATCCATTGGGGTAGCTACCGGGTTGCTATCTTGCATATTAAATCGACGTAAGATATCTGACAAGTATCGCTTTTGGTCAATGGAGATTGATCCATCATGCTTTCGAGTGATGTTAATCCCAAGCACAGACGTTGCAGCTCCCATGTCTTTCATTTTAAAGTGCTTAGACAGATCCTTTTTGAGTTTTGTTATCATCGTATTGTTACCGCCAAAAATCAAAATATCGTGAACATAAACAGCCAGTATGATGATATTTTGAGCTGAATGCTTAAAATAGACGCATTGGTCAACCGCCGACCTGGTAAAGCCAAGCTGTAGTGTCAATACGGAATTTAATTTCATGTTCCACATTCTACTCGATTGCTTCAAACCGTAAAGCGATTTGCGTAGACGGCAGACTCTTTTGGTTTCATCCGCGAAGCATTGCAGTTGGCGCATGTAAATTTCTTCTTCCAATTCTCCTTGGAGAAACGCGGTGAACTGCCAAGTCGAACTTAACAGCAGTAGCCAAAAGAAAACGTATTGATGAGTAACGAGCAACTGGAGAGTAGGTTTCGTCGTAATCAATGCCCTTGACTTGCGAGAACCCCTTGACAACCAACCGCGCTTTGTAGCGATCGATATCACCCTCGGCATTCCTCTTTACTTTAAACACCCATTTGCAATCTATAGCTCACTGAATTCAGGCATCGCGTCATCGTCACTTGAATCGCCGTCATCATCGTCAGTAAGCTCAACCTTGCGCACAGAACTTCGTGTCTTTGGTAGCAAATTATAATTATTAATAGTGTGATGTTCAGTAATTACCTTACTATTTTGGTGCTCGAAAAATGTAACATCGCGACTGACAATCGTCTGCTTGGTTTTCTGGTTGAACATCTTGTATGCTTTTGACTGCTCGCTGTATCCAAGGAAAATACATTTGTATGACTTCGAGTCCAGCTTTCGTCGATTTTGTTTCGGGATGTGTACCATTGCAGTACATCCGAATACCCGTAGCGATGACAAATTTATTTTTGTCCAGATTTCTTCCGGCGTAGTGTTCTTCATGTCCCTGCATGGTGTTCTGTTGATTAGGTAAACCGCCGTTGCCGCCGTCTCTGCCCAATATTTTTGAGGTAAATCAGCATCGATAAGCATACAGCGCACTTTTTCGATTATTGTGCGATTCATGCGTTCGGCGACGCCATTTTGTTCAGGCGTGTAGGGCGCCGTGAACTGATGCTGCTCTACGATGGTCTTGAACGAATTGTTGCAAAACTCTTTACCGTTGTCGGATCTTAATATTTTTATCGTTGATGCTTGTTGATTTTCGACCAACTTTTTAAATTTTATAAAAATATCGAACACCTCACTTTTGTACTTCATTGGGTAAGCAAACACCTTTCGGTTAAAATAATCTACAAATGTTAGTAGATAACGACATCCACTGAACGACGACGTTGACATGGGCCCGCAAACGTCAGTGTGGATTATTTGCAAAACTTTTGTTGCACGATTACCATTTTGCTTAAACGAAGTGCGCGTTTGCTTCCTTCAGAGCATATTGTGCATGGGTCCAAAACACCATTTGATATATCGAAGCCTTCGACCGCTGATTGAATACGAGCTAAGTTGCGGTCACACGCATGTCCCATGCGCCGGTGCCACAAGCTTCGATTTACTGTTGCAGTTAACGCCGTATCATTGCGTTGCGTGGTGCAACTAAGCCGATATAAATCGTTAACAAGTGGTGCCGTGACTATTAATTTGTAGTTTTCGTTAAAAATACGGCAGTTTTTGTCGTTGAATACTAGTGTTTTACCATTTTTTGCCATTTGACTTACCGACATTAGGTTAGCAGAAATGTTTGGTATACACAAAACGTCTTTTACAGTGAATTGCTCATTATTCGCATTTTCGTCCGACAATATCGTCATGCGAACATCTCCAGCACATTTCACGTTAAGGCGTCCACTATCGCCAACAATAATCTCCTTGGATTTTGGCTCTCGTAGCTCGCATAAATTATTTGAAGACATCGTCATGTGGGCAGAAGCCCCAGAGTCAATAAACCACTCATTTGCATTTTCGGTTTTCGCAACGAGTGATGTCGACATCAGTAAGAAGTTGTTTTGAGATTTCTTTGACTTCGTTGGACATTTGGTCGCATAATGGCCCTTCGCATTACATTCGAAACACACAACCGCTGGTTTGTTAATTTCCCGTGCACGGTTGTTTTTCTGATTTTTTGGAATAAGAGCTACTACGTCATTATTCGTAGATTCATATCTTACTTCTTGTAGCAAGTTTGTGCGTACTAGGTCAGTCGTCAGCGCTTTACCACTAATTGCAAGCGCCATTACCATTGGACGGTATTCGTTTGGCAGACCACTCAGCATTATTTGTGCAACGATGTCATCCGGAATCTTCGTACGTGATTTGTCCAACTTTTGTTGCGTGCAAGTCATTTTATTGACGTATTCCTCCATAGAGGAACAATCAGCCAATTCTAGTCTCATCAAGTATTTTAAGAGATCCATGCGACGTAGGGCCCCATTATCCTCAAACGCAGTCTCCAGCGCTTCCCACGCAGCTTTTGCGTTTGCACAATTCTGCACATAGGAATAATTTTCCGGCTCTATTAGTAACCCTAATGCCGAAATCGCAAGCAAGTTTTTGGTCGCATCTTGCTCAGCTCCCTCGATGCATGGCCAGTACCCCTTTAGCACTAAGTAGGACTTAGCTGCGAATTTCCACGTGTCGTAATTCTCTCGGCCCTTCAATTTTTCGATCTTGTCGATTCCCATTGTAGTTAATCCACGTGATTTTAACCTCTAAATCAAACGAGTTGCTAACCGCAACAATTATGTGTATTTGATTAACACGAATTATTTATCAAAAACGAAGAATTCGAGTAGGAAACGTTATCTATTTACTAGTTACGACTTTTTTTTTTGGCAAAAAACGTGAGGCCCATAACCTGTTATTAATTTATTTTATAATGAGGAAATAAAATACACGTCTTATTATTTGGCAAAAGGAGATGAGAGAGTGGGAATTTTATTAGCGATAAGCTTTTGTCAACCGATATACATTTCAGCTTAGAGTTATCGATTACAATATATATTATTGCAAGTTCTTTTCAAAAACTCCGTTAGAAATGCTTGTTAGATCAGACTTCAACTATTAAAAGCCAATGTCTATTCAATTTACAAAAAGAAAGAGGTCATATGTATATGTAAACAAAGCAATTTTATTTTTGTTAACTTTTCGCGTTTGCCCTATTTGGAAGTACGAGTATTATCGATACTTATTTGCAAATATGAGTACTGGCATCGATTCTTTTTTAGAGTATCATAAATGAGTACAGGTATCGATACTTTTCTAAAAAGTTCTATCACTACTTATGACTCAGTCTCTTAAAAAAAGTTGGTTTGGTCCAATACCCAGCCGAGTGCTGTACAGTCTAATGAATGGTGGAAAAGGATGGTCTTCCGACTCGACAACTTGCGCACTCTCCAGCATAAAGCAGTCGTCGTTAACCCATGTATTCTACCTCCGTTGTGAATTCGAAATCTAGCCGACAGTTGGCCAAAGCTTACAAAAGCTCTGNAACCCATGTATTCTACCTCCGTTGTGAATTCGAAATCTAGCCGACAGTTGACCAAAGCTTACAAAAGCTCTCTGTACTATTTATATAGGGCAGGCACCAAATGGAAGCTCTCGCTGGCCAGCTCTGATCTAGCCCATTCTTGAAGCAAATTTTTTATGAAAGAGAGCTTATCTTTCCGTTAGAGAATGGGCTTCACCACATTTACTTATCGTTTTCTATAGTTGCATTTCATTTTCAAAGTAAAGTTATTTATATATATACGCGTCAAACTATTATAAAATATGTATTTGCTTTTAAAAACTAGAATATTTAAGCTATTTGCTATAAACAATTTAATTTACGCACGTAAAACTAAACTTATTGAGAGTTTATTTCAAAAACTCCTTTAGATCAGATTAAAACTATTAAAAGCAGCGACTATTCAATTTAGAAATAGGAAGAGGTCAAAAAAGCAAGGCAATCTGATTTTTGTTTGCTTTTTGCGTTTGCTTTGAGAATACTTGGAAGTACGAGTATTATCGGTACTTTTTTGCAAATATGAGTACTGGCATCGATTATTTTTTGGAGTATTCTATATGAGTACTAGTATCGATACTTTTCTAAAAAGTTCTATCACTAGCCTTGATATTTGTATTAGAAGCTTAGAGTACAACTTCTCAAAATGCTTTTCATGCGTTCAGAAATGTTTTCTTTTTAAACTACCCTGCAGAAAATGGGACTAGTTTGTATCTAACTATTAACTAACTAGCAGTCGACTAGTTGTGACTATTTATTAACTATTTCCGTTGGCCGTAACTAACTACTTTTGAATTGCGATGGCCGAAAAATAGTGAGAACTGGTTTCCTCTGCATTAGATGTCAACTAATTTATAGCTAACTACTTTTGGACATAAACTATTAATAAAACAAAATATTTTTTTTTTGAATTTTTTATATTTTTATTTATTTACTTAGTTTATTTAACATTGCATATTTGCTTATTTCTTAACATGTTCTTTTTTAGGTGGTATCATATTTGAATTCGATCAGACATAACAGCAAAATGGTAATATAAAATTTCGACCTTTATTTTATTTTTCCTGAATACGAAAAAGAATCTGCGAAGTGCAGAAAAAAAGGGTATTGAAAGTAATTTTTATATGACGATATTTAAATAGAAACTTGTAAAGAAAATAAACTCCCGATAACGTCTGCATGAGTCCTGCACAACTTCACAACTAACTAAATGTTAGTTTTGCCATTGCTAATTAAAAGTGATTTATTTATCGAAATCCCGCAAAAAACTAACTAGAAGTTGGTTATTTTAATCAATTGATAATTTTTTTCGCAGGGTAGTTATTCATGGTCATCGATGACAATCAGCCTTACTGCATGCTTACCTATCACGCAATGACCAGTTAGAACTCCCACCAGAAGTGAGAAGTGCAACTTGCTTAGTCTCCCTGTACCGCCTTCGGTCTACACGTGACCAGAAGGACTTAGCCGCCCTGCATTTCAAGGTCTTTGCCCAGTGCACGCTGAGCTGGCTAACCGCCCATATGTCCAGAAGTAGACCGCATGAGGTCAAGGGAGTACCCATACCTTGAGCAATTTCTCAAGTGTTCCTGCATTTTAGAGGTAATACACTAGAGAGCAAACAATCCGAGGCCTCCTGTATTGCCTGCCTCTGCTTAGAAAACGCTACAGTGATCCGTAGGCCTGAAGTTTAGGTTGATGGAGAATTTTTTCTTTTAACATTTTCGAATGAAAACAAAAATTTCAGCAGATGGTCGGATAGCTTAAAGGNGCCTTCGGTCTACACGTGACCAGAAGGACTTAGCCGCCCTGCATTTCAAGGTCTTTGCCCAGTGCACGCTGAGCTGGCTAACCGCCCATATGTCCAGAAGTAGACCGCATGAGGTCAGGGGAGTACCCATACCTTGAGCAATTTCTCAAGTGTTCCTGCATTTTAGAGGTAATACACTAGAGAGCAAACAATCCGAGGCCTCCTGTATTGCCTGCCTCTGCTTAGAAAACGCTACAGTGATCCGTAGGCCTGAAGTTTAGGTTGATGGAGAATTTTTTCTTTTAACATTTTCGAATGAAAACAAAAATTTCAGCAGATGGTCGGATAGCTTAAAGGTTTCTGTTCGCATACTATACTGGATATTTTTCTCTTGTGAGAGAACAGATTTCACCATTTCACAGGATTTTTTTTGCTGGGCATTTTTACTGGAGATTTTAAACGAACGTACCTATAGAGACNCCAGAAGGACTTAGCCGCCCTGCATTTCAAGGTCTTTGCCCAGTGCACGCTGAGCTGGCTAACCGCCCATATGTCCAGAAGTAGACCGCATGAGGTCAGGGGAGTACCCATACCTTGAGCAATTTCTCAAGTGTTCCTGCATTTTAGAGGTAATACACTAGAGAGCAAACAATCCGAGGCCTCCTGTATTGCCTGCCTCTGCTTAGAAAACGCTACAGTGATCCGTAGGCCTGAAGTTTAGGTTGATGGAGAATTTTTTCTTTTAACATTTTCGAATGAAAACAAAAATTTCAGCAGATGGTCGGATAGCTTAAAGGTTTCTGTTCGCATACTATACTGGATATTTTTCTCTTGTGAGAGAACAGATTTCACCATTTCACAGGATTTTTTTTGCTGGGCATTTTTACTGGAGATTTTAAACGAACGTACCTATAGAGACATTTACTTAATTTAAAAACATATATGTTGGTACTTTTTCGGCTGATTTGGTATTTTTTTTTTTGCCATTTGGTACAAAATTAAAAAACGCATTTATCACCCCTGCCTTAATTTGTTTTTTGTATAAGTGTAAGCTGAAAACCCTGTTGACAGAGGAAGCAAAGTTAAGAGGGCATTTTTAGCGACTTCATGATATTTACTCTTAACACTAATCCAAAACTCTTTCAGAGATACAGATTCAAATGTGTGTTTCAATGTCGAAGTACTCTGAAGATCTATGAATCCTTCGTAAATGGATTTTGTACCAAAATAAGTAATCTGACGAAGATTTCAAGTGATTAACCAAGTGCCTAGTTATGACATTTCACATTTCATTTGGCAATTTATCGCTCCTTGTAGAAAGTTGTATATAACCCTCTGGCTACAGCGGCCAACTACACATAAATACCAGTGAGGAAAAAAACGAGCTGTCAAGCGCAAGCTCACACTCATATGTAGGTATGGCACTCAGTACGGTAATCATACTAACTACCAGTACGTAACAACATCGCAACTGAAATTGAAAAAGTCGTGGCTAATATTTTTATTTTTTATTTTTCATAAAATTATGTGGGAGTTGTAATTCGATAAAATACATCATATAAATTAAAAAGTGAATTTTGAATTTTTTATTAGTTATGACTTTTTGCATTTCTTCTTTTTGAATTTCAGGTGACGATATGTATACTTGAAAATAGATAATTGCGTCTCAGTCAAGCTGCTTATAGAAATTTTCTTTTTGTGTGGAACTCAAACTGACCGCCGTGCTCATTCATACCAAAATTAATTTCGCGGAACCCCGGTCACTTTTCTACGGAACCCCCGGGTTCCGCGGAACCCACTTTAAGAAGCTCCGATTTAGAGTATTCAGCATATTGTATTTAATTGTGGATATAATTCACCACAACCCAAAGAAAAGTCTCATGATGCCTGATTTACTAAATTATTCTGCTCTCAATAATGCCATTCGCCGAGGTACAGATACAAATTCTTTTAATACTGAGTCAACATTAACATCCATTTTGCGAAGAATATTGAGAGAAGCTAGCACATGGAGGCTATCTTCTTTCATAGTTGATCTCAAACAGTGGTGATTAGACGTGTTGTTTTGCGCTCAGCTTATCTATATCTATCTATTTCTTAATATTGTCTCAATCG
>NW_016161346.1:15086-52528 GCF_001687245.7 Rhagoletis zephyria
TAAGTAAAAATAATTTATTCAATTTATAAATAAATAACAAATTTGAAAATCTAATTGCATTGCAAAAAAACATTTAGGGAGAAATGCTTGTGCTATTAAAAAAAAGGAATTAAACAAAAATATTTTTGTTTATTGAATTTAAAAATTACAATAAACAGCATAAACAAAAAAAAATGTAAAAAATAAAAATGAAATTAAAAAAAAAGAAAATAAAAAAATTTTCCCTGCGCCAGGATATGAACCTGGGACCTCAGGCTTACCACGCGAGTGCTTTGCTCTGTCGGCCATTCTGACTGCTGGAGCGTCGCGAGCAAAAAGTCACACTTATGCTTTTCACGGGGCATGAATTGGCAGACTATCTCATCAACTGGTATGATGCTACTAGTATTTATACTAGTAGATGCTGATGCATAGCCTGACAATTGACATCTCGTAGGACATCGCAATGTTAAAAATACCAGTCGCTAACATTAAAAAAGGATAGAACGTGAACTAGTTCGGCTGAAACGCAAACCGGTAGAATTCTAGTTCACAACTAGTAGCTTTCCCTGCAGGGTAAGCTCTGGTGCATTAAACATTTTGAAAATTAATAAAAATGTGCTATTTCAATGTGATAATTGTGCATTGGACCATTCTGCTACTTCGTGTATGAGCGTTGAAGAAGCCCAAAAGAATATAAATGCACTCAGTGAGTTCATTAGCTCATTAAAAGGTCTGAGTGCTAATGTCATAGTTGACAGCAATAAAAAGTTAAACAACTCTAACTCGTTGACCAACGTTATTCGTATGCGCCCCANAAATAAACACCAAAAAACTTGTGTTTTCATAAAAGAATTTTTAAAATTGACCTCGAGCCGGCAAAACACTAAATGATAATTATTTTGGCGACGACAGGGCTACGCGACGACTGTGGTTGTGGTTTTTTCAGCGACAAATAAGGTCCTTCCTCTTCTTTTCTGTCAAACTCATACAAATTTATGATGTCGCTGCCGCGTTCAAATAAATCATGTCGCCATCGACAATGCATTTAGATAATGAAGATGACAAATTGGAAGCTGTGGTCCGTAGCTCGTCGTTTTCAATGTGTTCAGAACTTAAGGTCGATGACCGTAATAACCTGCATTTGCAAACAGTATCGAAAAAAACTCTTGCTTCTACCACGCCTGGAGAGAGATGCAGCATCAACAATTCTAATACTGAAGCTCGGAACACTTTGACGACTGCAACTTCACGACGTAACGACAGCGACATCATTTTGTCGACAAATGTCGCCTTGAAGCCAGCTTCTTAAACATTTTGAAGACCTCAGCGACATAGCAAACAGCCGATTTTAAAGTTTGACATTTTGGTATATTTATNAAGGATCGTGATGCAATGAAAACTGGTTTTTCTAGAGGAGGTGGTGTGCTAATCGCTGTTCAGCATCGCTTTCGTTCATCCCTCACGCGCATGGCTAATATGGATTCACTTCTGGACCAACTATGCGTCCTTGTACATGGTAAATCCAAAATCTTAAGTTGCGCGTCATATGTCCCGCCGAGTAGTGTTGTCTCATTATATAAGGCGCATGTTGATAATATATCAGCAGTTGTCTCAAACCATCCGGACTGTAACATTTGTATTCTCGGCGATTTCAACCTGGGCAATATTGATTGGTCATATATGGACAACAACCATGCCTTAATCCCCAAAGATGTTAATAGCTTCTCTGAATCTTACTTAGTAGATAATTTTTTAAGTTTAGACCTAATTCAAATAAATGGTTTTAGAAATCAACTCTTTAAAATTCTAGATCTTATTTTCGTTAATGATAATTTGAACTTTGCTGTGAATAAATGTCTTGATCCATTGTCTGGTTCTGGTGTTCATCACGTATCGCTTGTTATTAAACTAGAATTTTATAATTTTAAAAGTCTTGGTGTTGAGAATCAAAGGCCTGGTTTTTGCTTTAAACGCTACAACTTTAACATTGTCAACAATGAAATTCTTTCACTAGACCGGGATTCAATATTTGCTAATAATGATGTGGTCAAATGTTTTGATATTTTTAAGTTGGAAGCTAATGATATTTTCTGTAAGCATATACCAGTTATACGTAAGAAATGCTATAAAATTCCTTGGTATACCAGAAAACTAAAGGAGCTAAAGAATTTAAGGAATACATTTTTTTTTTAATACAGATTGTCTAATACCCTTGCTAATAAAGGAAAGTACATGCAATATTCAAAAAAGTTTAAATCGTTGAATAATACTCTTCAACGCAATTATGTCCGTAATTTTGAGCACGATATCCAATCAAACCCCAAAGGTTGATTCCTCTATCAATTTTGGTTACCTCTCTTTGACTCTTTACGATGTGTTAGACGGCATCCTGCATATCAAAAATTCGCCGCAAATGGATGTAGACGGTTTCTCCTCTTTTATTTTTAAGAACTGCTCTGCTTTTGCGTATCCGCTCTTATTAATTTTTAATAAATCTCTCGCTTGTGGTGAGTTTATAGACGATTGGAAAGTGAGTTCCATTACCCCAATATACAAAAGTGGTAATAAGAACGATGTTGCCAATTATAGGCCTATCTGCAAACTCTCTACTGTTTCAAAATTGTTTGAATATATTATCAAGGAGAAACTATATATTGTGTATAAATTGTAAGATTTAATTGATCCCGCTCCCCCCGCCGCAGATCTTACGTAAGGTTAAAAATCACCTAGACATGTTTTTTCAATTAAACATTAGATACTATATATTTCCATCAAACAAATATAGGATGTATGCCTAGTCAGTCTTAAAACCTTCATTACATAGTTATACTAGTCATTCTTTGTTGCCGGTTTCTTTGGTCCACGGTCCAGCCAGCCAATCTGAAAGAGGAGTAGCCACAGGGATATCTCGTATTTCTTTTTCACTCAAAAGTATTTCATTTTCACAGTCCACTGAAATTTCTTCTTGATTCACCCACTCAACAATATCCTCTGTTTTATTTTCTGTGATGACACACATGAGCTCTCGCCCGCGTCGTGAAATTATCCTCGTTGCTCTTCGACGCTGAGGCTCAGAAAAGATGNTACGATGTGTTAGACGGCATCCTGCATATCAAAAATTCGCCGCAAATGGATGTAGACGGTTTCTCCTCTTTTATTTTTAAGAACTGCTCTGCTTTTGCGTATCCGCTCTTATTAATTTTTAATAAATCTCTCGCTTGTGGTGAGTTTATACACGATTGGAAAGTGAGTTCCATTACCCCAATATACAAAAGTGGTAATAAGAACGATGTTGCCAATTATAGGCCTATCTGCAAACTCTCTACTGTTTCAAAATTGTTTGAATATATTATCAAGGAGAAACTATATATTGTGTATAAATTGTAAGATTTAATTGATCCCGCTCCCCCCGCCGCAGATCTTACGTAAGGTTAAAAATCACCTAGACATGTTTTTTCAATTAAACATTAGATACTATATATTTCCATCAAACAAATATAGGATGTATGCCTAGTCAGTCTTAAAAACTTCATTACATAGTTATACTAGTCATTCTTTGTTGCCGGTTTCTTTGGTCCACGGTCCAGCCAGCCAATCTGAAAGAGGAGTAGCCACAGGGATATCTCGTATTTCTTTTTCACTCAAAAGTATTTCATTTTCACAGTCCACTGAAATTTCTTCTTGATTCACCCACTCAACAATATCCTCTGTTTTATTTTCTGTGATGACACACATGAGCTCTCGCCCGCGTCGTGAAATTATCCTCGTTGCTCTTCGACGCTGAGGCTCAGAAAAGATGAAGTGAAGCTTTTTGTGAATGCTTAGGGGCTGTCCATATATTACGTAAGGGAGTTTTCGCCTGTTTGTGTTCGGTTATAAAAGACACCGAAGAGTAGCATTTTTTTTAGAAAAATAGAAAAATTAAAGCAAAAGTTGTAAAAAATTATAATATCCTCCGTATTTAATGTATATTTTTCATTTCAATGCAATTTAGTACTTTAATTGAGTGAATTTTCGTATTTTATAAAGAACAATTTTGAATAAGAATACAAGAAAAATAATATTACGTAAGAATCTACGGGACGCCCCCTCCCCCCATATAAGAAAAAGTAAGAAAATTCTAGACGCGCCCTCCCCCACAAAGGTCTTACGTAATATATGGACAGCCCCTAAATGCTTTCACGTATCTTTTTCCAAATCGCGGTCATTAATATCTACCTCTTATTTTATTGGTAAAGCACGCCTAACTACTCTTGGCGAAACTGCAGATCTTGGAGTTGTTTTTGACTCTAAATTTTTCTTTCACAGCCATTTAAATTACATTATTCCCAAGTCTTAATTAATTAATTAATTAATTANATAAGGATCTTTCAACTGTTTTGACCATCGCCTTACAAATGCAAAAACGCCTTTGGCGTTATTGGCGGTGACATTAATATGATGGTTGAAATTGAGTTTGGAATCCATTGTGATACCAAGATCGACAAAATTGAACACCTGCTATACCAGCCTTCATTCGACGGTTTGGGTCGGACTTTACTGATCCCTGTACCCTTTAATTACTATACACTGCGCTCGTTCGGTCTAAACTGGAATATGCAGTCTTTATATGGAGACCGTATCACGATTGCCATATCAAGAGGCTTGAACGCGTTCAAAAGAACTTTGTTCATTTTGCTCTTAGGTCTTTGAAGTTCGAGTATCCGATGCCTTCTTATAGTTCTAGGTGCTTACTAATTAATTTAAAGTCTTTGCATAGTAGAAGGATTATCCTTTCGCTCTCCTTTGTGTTTGACATAGTAAGTGGTGTGACTGAGTCTCCTTTCCTTCTTGAGCGCATTTATTTTCATATTCTACAAAGAAGCCTTCGGAGTAGTGATCTGTTCTTTGTAGAACAGGTTAGAACTACGTATGCATCTCATGCTCCTATTTTGAGAGCTTTGAAAGAATTTAATTCCATTTCAAATTCTTTGGCTATCGATATTTCTTCCTCCAAGCTTAGCTTTAAATCATTATTAAATAAATTAATAGCGTAACTCTTAGCTATAAGACACTCTGTAGTTAGTTCTAAGTAAGTTTTGAACAATATATACCCCGTGACTGACATACAAGTTCATGCTAAAGGGGCTGTTGCTTTATGAACGACAGCAAACGATATTGCAAACACTCCTTCATAAAAATTTCTTGATTTAAGGAGCCCGTGGTCATGATTTTTTGCTGTCGTGCTACACTGGCATATGGCTTGCCACACCAAGTAATTATTAAACAAAAAATCATGGAACTTGTATAGTATATTTAGCTTGAAGGCATCTTGGACTCCATTTGTCTTCGTTGCATTATAAAACTCAGCGCCCCGAATTTGCTTAAAGGCTGCTTCGAGGTATGTTTCCTTGTTCACACATACATTTTCTTCCTTTTTGCACAAAATTTTCTCCGAAATGTCACATTTCGCCGCACACAGTTTGAAGAGTACGCACAAGTTACAAAAAGTATACACTCGAAATTAACAATGACAACATACCCTATGAATGTGTATACCTGCTTTTTATTTACAGTTGGTTTTACGCATATATGTAATACTCCTATATTGGCAGTAAGAGCTAGTACCGTCCGAAAACACTACAGTACAGGTATATCAATAAACACGTACGTAAGAAAAGGAACACATACGTTTATAAATAAACATGTACACGACACATTTACAAAAACGGCACTCAAGTACACAATACATTGACAAAAACAGTACCCCTGTGGGGAAAATCTCTAGTTCTGAACTGGTGCGCTTCTAGTACATTTAGACCCAGTACTGGTTCGCGATAAATCTCTTTTGCATGCAAGCAACTGGCGAATTTAACATGGCGATGTCCTAGGAAGTGTCAATTGCCCCCCGCTGCATCCCTTTTTCGATAGTTCCGAACTAGACCTAAATTCTATAGTTCCGAACCAGTTCGAAAATCGACAGACGAAAGAAAAAAGTATCATGATTTTTCAATCTTTTTGGTTCATCCGTGGCGCGATTTTAAGTTATTTTGGAAGAAATGTGTTTTCAATTTGAAACTAAATTTGTTTGAATGAAGAAATGTACGTTTACATACCTTTAGCTTTAGCTGAGTTTGCAGAGGCGCTCGCTGTTATTTCTTATATTCCAGACGGTCCTAAGATGTTGAAATGTTAACACAAATTTTAGTTTTGTATTACTAAGCTACGAAAAAGCATCTGCGAAGCACAGAATAGAAGCGTATTTGAACGAAAAAGTCGCCGAACACATATCTATGTAAAGTAAATAAGCCGCCCGCTGCATCCCTTATTCGATAGTTCCGAACTAGTTCTAAATTCGACAAATAAGATCTAGTTCGTTCTGCATCCCTTTTTCTATAGTTCCGAACCATTTCTAAATTCGTCACTTTAGATATAGATTGCTAGTGAAAAATTAGATTTTTAAAAGTACCCCTTTTCGCCGATTTTGGCCTGGTGGGGATCTAGTTCCCATCGGAATAGTTCCTTTTTGGCGATAAAGACCTAGTACGGAACTAGGAATTTGATTCACTAGTCCGCGGTTTCCCTGCCGGGACTAGACTGTCTCGCTTTGATTTCGGAATGCTTACACATTGAGATGTTAGCTTACTACCAATATAGAAGTATTACATATATGGTTTTACGCAAGTGATGAGTAAACACAATTGACTAGTTTGTTTCGTGTCCATTCTTAATGGCGGAGGGAATAGGGGAAATTTCCGCCCTCCCCCCAAATCCGAGTCGGTCGAGAAATCCAGGTTTGGTTAAAAATTTCAATTATACTCTTGGTATTGTGTTTCTACTTCCGGAACAATTTCGTGCTAATTGAAATTTTTTTCTGATATGAAGTTGGCCATTTCTAATAGATTTTTTCGATGAACTCATATCTGAAAAATGTGCACAGCATTTTAAAACACATCTCTTGTCTTTTCACAAGCCGCACATGTGCTTTTTGAACACCGCATGCGAATTAATCATAGCGCTTTCGGCAGAAGCAACATTTTGATACGAAACAAAATGGGTTTGACAGCTAAAGTAAATCCCTTTCAATTGTAGCCATTGAGCCAAAATTACCCCTTGACCTTAAAAAAATTGGTCAAAAGCAGTGTTCTTCGAAAAAAACATGCACGGGATTTGTTCAAAAACAAAAAATGTATGTATTTTTTTATACTAGTATTCGAAAAAAAAAATTTAACACCTTTATTTAAAAATGCATTATGTATTGCATTTTTTTCTATTTCGAACTTCGAAACTGCTGTACTAGTTTTTACTCCGAAATTAAAAAAAGAGTTGCGTAAAATGTCGAAAAAATTTCGAAGTTTAACTTCAGAATCGTAATAATTTGACTCTCAAAGGGGCTTGGCTTAAATTAAAGACCTTGAATAGCACTTAAACTGACTTGTTGTTCGAGGGATATAAAATTGTGTGAAGGATGCAAAGCTGCATGCAAATCATAAAAAATGTAATAAATATATAATGCATTTTTAAAATTGAGGGGTTGAAATTTTTTTTTGGTTTTTTAAACAGTCGTGGTCATGATGAGGGCTATGGCAACCTCATCCAACTCTGAAATGCCTCAACTTGTTTGCCACCAATATTGAAGAGCGCGGAAAAGCCGAATCGGGCATATCATTCGCGACAGCTCACCGAATAGAAGTTGGCTTAAAAAATGAAATAGTAGAAAAAAGCAACAAGAATTCACAAGGTGAACTTAGCACAGTGCGTAGGCGACTGGCTGAGTCAGTGAGATCGTCGGTTCGAATCCTACTGAAAGAAGTAGGATGCGGAAATGTGGTGATTTCCGAAATAGCTATCACTTCTACCATTTTTTCAAATTATTGTTGCTTTTCCACAATAGATTTTTCATTAAAAACGGCCTCAAGCTCAATTAAAATTGTTGAATATAATTGTTATAAGGCCATAAAATAACAAAAACAAATAACTTAAGGACGAGCACACCTAAAAGTTAAACATTCTTATAAAGAAATATTAACAAAAACCAACAAAACCAATAACCATATGATTAAGTTTAAATNAAGGACGAGCACACCTAAAAGTTAAACATTCTAATAAAGAAATATTAACACAAACCAACAAAACCAATAACCATATGATTAAGTTTAAATTGCACTGGAATAGCTGCGCTTGATTGTAGTTGGCTTAACAAATGAAATAGTTGAAAAAAGCAACAAAAATTCACAAGGCGAACTTAGCACAGTGCGTCGGCAACTGGCTGAGTCAGTGGGATCGTCAGTTCGAATCCTACTGAAAGAAGTGTGATGAGAAAATGTAGTGATTTCCGAAATAGCTATCACTTCTACTATTTTTTCAAATTATTGTTGCTATTCCACAATAGGTTTTTCATTAAAAACGGCCTCAAGCTCAATAAAAATTGTTGAATATAATTGTTATAAGGCCATAAAATAACAAAAACAAATAAGTTAAGGACGAGCACAGCTAAAAGTTAAACATTCTAATAAAGAAATATTAACAAAAACTAACAAAACCAATAACCAGATGATCATGTTTAAATTGCACTGGAATAGCTGCGCTTGATTGTAGTTGGCGAACTTAACAAAGTGCGTAGGCGACTGGCTCAGTCAGCGAGATCGTCGGTTCTAATCCTACTGAAAGAAGTCTGATGAGGAAATGTGGTGATTCCCGAAATAGCTAGCACATCTACCATTTTTTTCAAATTATTGTTGCTCTTCCACAATAAGTTATTCATTAAAAACGGCCTCAGGCCCAATAAAAATTGTTGAAGATAATTTGTAAAAATATAATTCATTTTTAAACAATATATAATATAATAAATTAAAATGTCTGTCATACTTGGGCGTAAACAAATTTTTGATTCTTATTCCCAAATTTCTAAAAATTTTTCAAATTTTTATTTGCTTACAACATGCCACTCTATGGTCTATGGTGGATTTGCCAGGTCTAAAGCCACACTGATAAGGCCCAATCAGTTCATTGACTGTGGGCTTCAGTCTTTCACACAATACGCTCGATAAGACCTTGTAACCTATGCTTAGAAGGCTGATCCCGCGGTAGTTGGCGCGAATGGCGGGGTCACCTTTCTTGTGGATTGGGCAGAGCACACTTAAATTCCAGTCGTCGGGCATGCGTTCANCATCAGTTACTAGGTCGCCATTATTGTTCTTACAGGAGTGCGCCCCGGTCTTTAAACCTTCCGTCAGTCGCCTAACTCTCTGGTAAAATTTTCGGGCATTCCTCCTGTCGGCCAGCATTTCAAGCTCTTCGCACTCACGTATTACGGCCTCTCTCTTCTTGTTGCGGCAAATACGTCTCGCTTCCATAGCATAGCGCACATAGTGGTCCCACATAGCGCGCGTTGCGCCCGATCGCAGCGTGGCCCTGTAGGCGGCATCTTTTTTCTCTGCAGCTTCCTGACACTCCTCATCGTACCAGTTGTTCTTTCGGGCTCGCTGAAATCCGACTACTTCTTCGGCGGCGGTACTTAATGAGCGGGAAATGTGGTTCCACTGCTCGCATATGTCGGTTTGTTGAAGAGTGCTCTCTGAGAGCAGGTGTGAGAGTCGAGTAGCGAAAGCGCTGGCTGTCTGTTGTGATTGCAGCTTTTCGACGTTAAGCTTTCCTTGCATATTTGGGCGCACATTTTTTGCTGCACAGAGGCGGGTGCGTATCTTGGCTGCAACAAGATAGTGGTCCGAGGCGATGTTTGGGCCTCGGAGTGTGCGTACGTCTAAAACACTGGAAGCGTGCCTTCCGTCTATCACAACATGATCGATTTGGTTTCTCGTTTTTCGATCCGGAGACAGCCACGTAGCTTGATGGATCTTTTTATGCTTGAACCTAGTACTGCATACTACCATGTTTCGGGCCCCGGCGAAGTCGATCAGCCTCAATCCGTTGTCGGACGTTTCGTCGTGGAGGCTGAATTTTCCGACGGTGGTTCCAAAGATCCCTTCTTTGCCCACCCTGGCATTGAAGTCGCCAAGCACGATTTTGATATCATGACGGGGGCAGCGCTCGTACGTGCGCTCCAAGCGCTCATAGAAGAGATCCTTGGATGCCTCATCCTTCTCTTCCGTCGGGGCATGGGCGCAGATGAGCGAGATGTTGAAGAATCTCGCTTTGATGCGGATTGTGGCTAGACGCTCGTCCACCGGGGTGAACGACAGTACTCGGCGACGGAGTCTCTCTCCCACCACAAATCCAACACCGAATTTGCGCTCCTTTACATGGCAGCTGTAGTAGACGTCGCAAGGCCCCAGACATTGTTTGCCTTGCCCCGTCCAACGCATTTCTTGGATGGCGGTGATGTCAGCTTTTGTCCTTACGAGGACATCAACCAGCCGGGCAGAGGCACCTTCCCCATTAAGGGTCCGGACATTCCAGGTGCATGCCCTCAAATCGTAGTCCTTTAAACGTTTGCCGTGGTCGTCATCATAAGGGGGGGTCTCATCCGAGGCTTTGCCTTGCTTCTTCACTGGAAGTGGTTTTTACGTGGCGGGTCCCAAGCCCAGCGCACAACCCATTGCTGGGACGGGGGTGGTTTCGCAACCAAATACACGTTTATATAGCGAGCCGCTTGCTCCAAGCAGACACCCGCTTGCAGCCGCACCTACTGGTGAACAGACGCTGCAGACTTCAGTGAGCCCTTAAACCGAATAAGTCAGAGTGGCCCCACCGAAGCTCCCTCTCTTTCTGCCGTGACCCAAGGCTCCACTCGGATTGGTTACCGCATCTCGCACATGGGTTGCTCACGTTGCCCAGAGTGCGCGAACGAGGACGCAAGAGTCGGGATTGAGTATAGCCATGCAACTGTAACTGCATACCCAGCGCAACGACTATACCCCATTGCACTCCAAAACAAACAATAAACTGAACAATAAACTGAAAACAAAAAAAAATCCAAAATACTTAAATCGGAATATTTACTCCATAAACCTGACCAGAAAGATGCCTGTACTTTAAATGTTAAATATTGTCGAAGCCGTACATTTTTAAAGAAAATTTATTATAATTTACTTTAAAGTCAATAAAATTGCCTTTCATCTGATGGTAAACCTATAGCCTTAGATAGAATCAGTCGTAAGCTGAAGCAGAAAAATATCGTATTTTCTCGAAAAATTGGCGTTTTTTCAAACTTCAGGGCACTTTCACAATTGTATTTTTTACTAAGACCTGAGCACCTTTAAAAAACGAAAGTCGATTTTTTAAAACTACTCTAATATTACTATTCGTATGAATACGGAATGTGTAAGCTCACACTAAAGTTATGATTGTGAATAAACTACTGTTATCCGTTCACATGTTTTTTTCGGAGTGAATGCTTGAATTATTTCGGCGTGATATGCTGGTATGATAATTTTTCTCACGGGCGGAGAAATTGTTTACATTTTCATTTGTTAAAAAAAGCAATTTTATTTATATTGGCTGCGTCTCTTTATACATTCCGGATAATCCCATTTCACAGCCGGAACAAACAGAATACGTTTGAAATATATGTTAACATATCATCAGGAACATTCTAAAGAATAAGTAAACAAAAAGTTTATTCCAAACGTTCAGAATGAATAAAGAAATGCAGCCATTAAATTTAAAATTTTCAAGACGAAAAAATGTATATTAGTAGAGAAAAAAATAAATTCCTTACCATTGTAAAGAAATTCAAATATTCATAAAAAGTCTAAATTTTGAAATTTTTTCAGGTGAGTAGAACTTCATTTGAGCGAAAAATTACCTGGAAATTTGTGACCCACTTGAGATGGCCTTAGCCACATATTACAATCATGCAGATAACGTCACTACCATGTCAAACTATCGAATGTGCGAAAATGCATTTTCAATTACGATACCTTGCGCATGCATTTAGGGCAGATATGGGCATTTTTTGATTTTCCAAACACATGTACATAATTAGCAGTGTTGCCACGAACAATTTTTTTTCCTACCAAGACCAACCAAAACTTACCAAAAACTTTGGAAGTTTTTAAATTGTTTATCCAATGCTACGTTTATTGGAAATGTAGATAAGATAGCATTTAGTAAAACTAAACACAGCTAGTACAACAAAAAGAATTTAAATACGTATAACAATTACTTCTACTGTACAGACTTATACAAATGTTTGTCTCTTTATACATACATATTATTATTATTATTATTATTACGTCGGGGATACTCGCGCTTCGACCTAAGAAGATCTATTGTGCTTAACCCTATTTGTAATCACTTCAAATTGTGGATGAAGAAGACAATCGTTCCCCAAGGTGTGTCAGAGTGATGTTTTTGATACGTCACATACAATATGCTCTGGGGTTTCCTCCACCAACTCACAAAAGGCTATGGAGAGAGTCCGCCCTTTCGTTGCCTTCAAACCCTTCATGTTCCGGAACTCACTACAGCATTACACTATTGTGGTCCTCCAAGTGTTTCAAGAGAGTTTTACAGCCAGAGTCCACAAACCTGATGTCTTTTTTAAGAGAGTCCAAGGCCTTTAACATGCCTGACTATCCGACATTATATTTTCTTTGGCCCCATTTGTCCTTCTACACAGACCTCGATTGCGAAGACTTCAGCCTGGAATATGGTTGGGTATGTGCAAATTTGCAGACTTTTCGGAATATTGGTCCAAGTACGTCTGCCCCAGTACTCTCGTCGTCCATCTTTGATCCCTCAGTATACCATACTTGGGACCCTTCGTAGTTGTTATTACTTCACAGCAGTCCTTTTCAGTAATTCTGACCTTGTAGGGTTTGCAGAAGGATAACTAGGGATTATCCAAGAATGCCTTTAAAACCTCCACATGCCCCAGAAGATCTCCAATTTTATATATTATAATAAAAGAATATAAGCTAACTTAGTAAATACCTATCGTATAAACATACTGTATACAAAAATAAGTGCATATGTTTGTTAATACATTTTTGAACAAACACAGATTATATTATCTCTTATATTCTCTTAATCATTTAAATAACAATACTGACATTGATAATGAACGAATTTATTGCTTTATTACACTTTTCGGCCATCCCGACCATATGATTGCCCTCAATCATTGTAATGTTGCGATTTCTTGACGGCAACACCTACTAAATAAGCCATTTCCGCATGTGAGATGCTTCTATTACGCCATCATATGTAAGCTGAGTTATGTGACAATTCTCAATATCCCGGATTACATATCTATCGTTTGGTAAAACTTTATGTACCACATATGGACCTTTGTAATTTTCATTTAGTTTTTTGTTTGTTCCTATCGTATTAGCAATGTTTCTTATAACAACAAAATCTCCTTCTTTATAAACATTCGCAGGTTTGCTTCTCTGCAGAAAATACTTTAGATTCCTGCGTTTTTTTAATTTCATTTGAAGCATCCAGTCTAATTTCCTCGATGTTATGAATGCTTAAATCTTGTTTATTTTCCATATATTCACTAAAATAATCGACCATGATAANGCAGGTTTGCTTCTCTGCAGAAAATACTTTAGATTCCTGCGTTTTTTTAAAACATAACAAGCATAACAAGGTAAAACCATTGAGAGGCAGTCTGACGTTTGCCAACAATATAATTTTAAAATCAAAACTCAAACTCACACACACATTCTCATTTTCAATTTCAAACAACAACAATTGTGAACAATTTAATTTTTTTATTTTCAATTTTTATATGATTTTAAAATGTTTGCAAACGTCAGAACAAAATCATGGCCGACGAATTGAGAGAATGAATTTACCTTGTAATGTTTTTATCATGTAATCGACTGTATAACCGCGTTGATTAGTTCCGAACAACAACTGAGATGGTGTATATTTCGTCGAACTATGCTTAGAGTTATTTAGCGAAAATTCAACATTACTTAACATTTTGCTCCAATCCGCATGATTTATGGGATTACTTAATTTTGCAAGTATTCTCTTAAAGGTGCTATTCACCCTTTCAACTTGCCCGTTGGCTTGGGCTGAAGCAACTGCCATTTTTACGTGTTCAACATTCATTTTCAAAAGATATCAACTAAACTCAAGAGAGGTTAAACAAGTTCCCCGATCGCTTATTATTTGTTTAGGCCTACAATAATTCGTAAAATATTTATCTAAACATGATATGACTTCTTTTGTACTAGTTGACTTAACTGCAAAGAGTTTTACAAATTTGGTAAAAGCGTCTATGATTAAGAATATATGTTTACGTTACGAATCTATAGAAGGTAAAACCAAAGTGGCCCGCGTGCAAAATGTGAAAGGGTACTGGTTCTTTCGGTTTACTATGGAGATTTTGTTCACGAATTTGAGTAGGTGTAGAACACATGATACACTTAATGCAATTTTTTATGTACTTGACGACTTTTTTTTCAAACCAACGAACCAATAAAAATTTCTAATTTCATCATATGTTTTGTCTATTCCTAAGTGACCTATTTTTTCATGGATAAGACGAATTACATTAACCCAGATATGCCGACGAGCTTCATAGAGCAACAATCCCCTTAGTTTTCTTAACTTAAGTTAAGCTGACACAAAGTAGTGCAAACTGAAGAGAGATTAAAAATATATATATTTTATTGCGAGTTTATAGGCCGTACTACATGTAGTACGCTCGGCACATATGTATTAGAGGGCTGCATGAATGCATTCAAAACGGCTTATGAATTATTCATATACAAAACGAATGAATGATTTTGGCTTCAAATTTTTTTGAATTTGAGTGAATAGCTGTTCTGAGTCTGTTGTGTCGACATTACAATATTCAAACAATGTGAAAATAAATTGAATTGAAATAAATGACAACTTTTTGTATGAATATTCAAAAATATTTTTTCTATGCACATATGTACAAACACACATATGTATGTTTGTATGTATTGCTGCGCTCCCATTATATACGAAAAAACTTGTTCGTAGAAAAAAACTTTTACCGAAATGAGTTTGGATGATTTGAATGTTTTCTATTCATTCATTCACATTCTTCCATTTGAAGGTAGAAAATATAAAACAAAATGTATATTCATAACTTACAAAATTCCAAACGCTGAGTATTTTGTATGCGAAGTAAAATATTCAAATCTATTGTACTCTGTTTGGCTAGAAGTTTGAATGAATTCGTGCAGCCCTCTAATATGTATGCATGTACTGAAGTAAAAAATACATATTTCTTGTAATTTTATTCAAATCATTTATTATCAAGAAACTTTCGTGTACTTCAGTAAAGAAAAAAAATTAATACTAAAAAATTATTTGGTGGTGTGGCTTCCGTTTCAATTAGATCGTGCCTTATCCATCTCACTGACGCCATATCGAATTTGCGTTTCTTCGCCGATGGCAATAACGCAAGTGTCTTCACAGAATCAGAAGAATAAGCATTTCGTAATAGCTCAGCCTCACCATTTAATAATAAGGGAGGTAAATTGTCAAAATTCACTTCTTCATCGTCTCCACTATTTTCATCTGTTACACAGTTATTAGCGTCATCAGCGGACACAATCGCAATGTCGTAATTTTTCCTCGAAACCTCTTCGTCACTATCTTCTAAGGCAGATATTATCTCATTTAATGTTAAATTGCTGCAAAAAAAATTTTTTTTTAAACATATTTTTCACTATGTAAATGCCGAACGTACTACTTGTAGTACGCCAGTAAATACGCCATTAAAAAAACATATAATTTGCTTTTTCACATGTACTTTAGATGCAGACACGTTTTTACAACTATTTTTTAATAAAAAAAAAACACAAAAATGCAACAACAATAAAAATGCTTATACAATTTTTCCTTACGGACCATGTGACATCTTCACACTTTTGCTAACTTCACACAACTGATATATTTGATAGAAAAAAAGAGCAAGGGAATTGCATCAGCTGAAACTTATCCATGCAAATTTTGTTGACCGTTATGTTCTGTATCACAACAAAAAATCGCTTAGCAAATTTAAGGAACAGTTATAGCAAAACTCTGAAAATAACATGTGTACTAGATGTAGTACGGTCGGCATATCTGGGTTAAATTCCATTTCTAACGGAACATATAACTGAAAAGCTCCTGTTCCACCTTGTCGAAAAACAATTCCATCTTTCAACTGATAATTAGTTACACTTTCCTTTTCTAAACGATCTTTTAATTGTAAGATATTTTTGTCCCTATTTTGAGCTGCCCGTATCATAAAGTCTAGGTCATTAATTTCTGCTGGTGAAATCACTTGGCATTTTATATCCTTTGGAATATCGACGAATTCCTCCTCAATGCTATTAGTGTCGCCAATAGTTGTATTTTCATCTGAAATGCTAAACTATCGTCAGATGCTTGAGATGCAACTGATTCACATGAATACGTTTCTTACTACTCGTAGTCAAAAACGCGGTATCGTTTAAATCCGAACGTTTTACAATCGACACATCAGTTAACTCTACGTAACCCTCTTCTGACTCCGAATGGTAACATCTGCTTAACGCATCCACGTGACCCATTATTACACCATTTCGATGCTGAATTTGGTAGTCATAATTTCCTAGCTCAACAGCCCAGCGTGCTATTTTCGGTATGGTTTTCCTATTTAATCTCATTGTAACTGCGTTGCAATCTGTAATTATCTTAAACTCGATGCCCCTTAAATAGCAATCAAATCTCCGTAAAGCATGTATTATTACAAGTGTCTCTAGCTCAAAACTATGTAAACGTGTCTCCTGCGGTTGCGTTGCTTTAGAGAAATAAAACACCGGGTGCAATTTTCCGTCATCCTGCCGTTGTACAGCACCAAAACCTACCTTACTCGCGTCTGTATGCAGTTCGGTCTCCTTATCAGGACTATAAATTGCCAGAATCGGTTTCGATACAAGTTTAGATTTGAGCTCTTCAAAAGCCATAAGACATGAGTCGGTAATCAAAAACTTCACTCACTTTCGAAGCAAACTTTGCAATGGATGAGCTATTTTAGCATAGTTTGGAATAAATTTGCGGAAATAAGAAAACAATCCCAAACAAGCTTTAACCTCTTTTACATTCCTAGGCATAGGGTACGTTTTTATTGACAAAATGTGGTCCTCGCTTGGTTTAATGCCTAAATAATTTATTTCCTGGTATGCAAACCTACATTTACTCATGTTTAATTCTAATCCACGCTTGGCAAGACGAGTGAGAACTTCTGTTAACAACTCTAAGTGCGATTGTGAATCAGTTGAAGCATTGGATATATCATCTAAGTATACCACAATTTTCTTCGAGTCTATCAAGTCTTGTAAACAGCGACGTATTTAGCGTTGAAAAACTGACGGTCCATTTTTCAATCCAAAAGGCATCCTATTGTACTCAAATTATCCGTCGGGTGTTACAAATGACGTATATTTTCGCGACTCCTCACTTATGCTAATATGAAAAAACCCGTTTCGAAGATCTAAAGACGAATAAAACAGTTTTCCTGCAAAATATTCCAAACAATCCTCATTTAAAGGTATTGGAAAATCATCCTTTAAAGTGTATTTATTTCATGTGCGATAGTCAACACATTTCCGAAAATCTCCGTTTTTTTTTAACCATCATTCGTCATACTTATAGTCATTTTGTAATCAACGGGTTGCCCTCAATCATTGTAATGTTGCCCTCAATCATTGTAATTTCTATCTCAATATAGTTTTTTAAAATTATATCTCGCAACTGCACTACCATTTCATTACCTAACTGAGGATTAATATCAAACTAGAGTGCCAGCCACTGTCGAAATTCGACCGTAATTCTAGTTTTTTAAGACCCTTGGATAGGTTTTCTAACTTAGCCCGTCGTTTAACTTATAATGTACAAAATTACTTGCCGGAAAATCTCCTGCTTTCGAACAAAACCTTAACTTAAATTTTCTATATAATTGAATGTCGTTGGTAGGACTTGGAATATAACCGATACATTCCAGTTTGTCGATAAATTTCGATAATTTTATACATATCGATAATTCAATGAATTTCAAAAACACTAAAGTCCGTAAACATAACAATAAATATTGATAACTTGATAAATTTCACTAACTTTACAAATTTCGCTAACCCATACGTTTTTTGTAGCTCTATTTCTATCCGCAAATTTTGACAACTAATTTTCTGTGTCTATAAATTTCGACAACTCAATTAACATTGGTCAATTTCAATAATTTTACACGTTGTTATAACTCAATAAATATGGATAACTCGATAAATTTCAATAACTATAAACTTCGATGACTCGATAAATTTCGGTAATTTGATAATTTTCGATAACTAAGTTTCTTATAGCAGAATTTATTTCAACTCCTATCGAAAAAATAAGTGCACCTGAACCACACTGAAGAAGTGGAAGTTACGTTACTTATTTAGAAATTGTGAATAAAACGACTGAGTAGTTAATATAATTTTATAAGCTCAAGGTTATATTTTATCTTTTTTCTATCTTTATCCCTACCCAGACCCGTCGAGAGGGTAAGAATGGGGGAATCCTTCCGGGCCCGGGCTTTTTAAGGGGCCTGAAATATCAGAGCCATAGCTTGTTATTACTTTTTTACAATTTAATTTTGAAAGAAAACAAAGCATGCGCAGTAACCATGTTAATCAATACAGAAACAAATATTTTCCATGTAATGCGATGTCATTTGATGTCAAATCATGTGATGTCATGTTATATGATGTGAAGTCATGTCATACCGTATGATGTCATATCATGTGATGTCATGCCATGTGATATCGTATTATGTGATATCATATTAAGTGAAGTCATGTCATGTGATGCAATATCATATCATGTGATATAATTACGGTGGCCATATTAACCAACGTAAAATAAAGGACATTTTTTAAAAAATGATTTTGGAATACGTACATGCAACTTGTAATTTAAATCAAATATTTACCAGTTAGTTAACCGATTCCGAAAAATGAAGCCAAATCCATTTCAGGGACTTCGCCATCCTTGGCTGCACGCCGAAGCCAGCACACAGTGGTTCAAAATTGGAATTTAATGTTCATAATCCACCGTAGTCTTAATTTTTCAACCAATTTTCACTAAAAAACCAAAAAAAAGTTATTTTGGTGAAAATTATTTTACAACATTTCAAAATTATGTTTGTACTTTTTTCGTTTTGGGGAACCATACAAATGTTTTTAACTAGTCTTTGTTATATAACATTTATTGACTGGAACAGGAGAATACATTTTCTTCAAAATTGCCACTTTTTCTGAAGTTTGCCCTACAAAATTTAATATAAACAAATAAAAATTCACAATTCAGAAGATCAAATTAAGTGAAAATAAGTAAGAAAGTTTAAGTTCGGGCGGATCCGAACATTAAACACCCGGCGCAATTATTAAATATATGATATTCACCTTTCCGAAAGCTACCGCTACATCGTAAGCCGGGGTGTATAAATTTTGAGCACATTAGCGTCCTTAAATTTCGAAATATTGAAGTTTGAAGCATTTCTGAAATTTTACCGTTATATGTTACCGTTACCGAGATAAATATATGTATGTGTTCATAAGTGGGTGTGCCCATTTTCCAAAATTTTATCATAAACGTATTTCTTGGTAAAGAATTGTTGCAAGCATCAATTTTGAATAAATTTAATATTCGAAGATTTTGTATTTCTCTAAATTACCGTTTTATGGAATGTGGGCGTGGTTATTGTCCGATTTTAAAAATTGTCTGCCATTTGGTATGCTGTACCCAGGCCAACAACTGTGCCAGGTTTGGAAGAATTTGGTGCAGCGGTTACANGTGGTTATTGTCCGATTTTAAAAATTTTCTGCCATTTGGTATGCTGTACCCAGGCCAACAACTGTGCCAGGTTTGGAAGAATTTGGTGCAGCGGTTACAAGGCTATACACATGTAACCAAAAGTGGGCGTGGCTACGCCCATTTTCCAAAAATGAATATATTATCGTCTAAAGTTTATTGTAAATATCAATTTTGAGTGCATAATCTTTAGTAGTTACTAAAATATCGCAGTTTTCCTATATCTGAAAATTACCGTTGTATGGAAAGGGGGCGTGGTTTCAGTCCGATTGCGCCCATTTTCAATACCAACCTACCCTGGCTAAATGGAAACCTACATACCAAATTTCGTTGAGATATCTCAATTTTTGCTCGAGTTATCGTGTACACGGACGGACGGACAGACGCACAGACGGACACACAGACATTGCTTAATCGACTACGCTATTCATTCTGAGCATTTATGCNTATCTCAATTTTTGCTCGAGTTATCGTGTACACGGACGGACGAACAGACGCACAGACGGACACACAGACATGGCTTAATCGACTACGCTATTCATTCTGAGCATTTATGTATTCATTTGTCTATATCTATCTCGATTCGTTTTGGCTGTTACAAACAACCGTTATGTAAACAAAATTAATATACCCTTGTGCACAAGTGCACTCGGGTATAAAAACGAAGGCTCCAGTGAATTACGAACACTAAATGCCAGTTTTGAACCACTATTCTCTTTCAAGGGAACTGGAAACTCAGTGTGCAACATGATCCTGGGCACAACTTTCCCTGTGCTTTAAAGATTGTGCAAAGGTTACCTATTAAATAAAAACCCTTAAGTGGGATGCAAAACGAACTGGTGAAAGTTTTCATTATATTTTATAAGGGAAATTTTTGTTTTTCATATTCTGTGTTTAAAAATTTACCTCTGAAAAATGCAGAGCTGATTTAAAGGACAGCTTAAGAATAAAGGACAAAAGGCGTCCTTTATTTTGAAAAAAAATTATAAAGGACGGGGTGGTTAAAATAAAGGACTGTCCTTTCAAATAAAGGACGGATGGTCACCGTAGATATAATGTGATGCGCTATTNGAATAAAGGACAAAAGGCGTCCTTTATTTTGAAAAAAAATTATAAAGGACGGGGTGGTTAAAATAAAGGACTGTCCTTTCAAATAAAGGACGGATGGTCACCGTAGATATAATGTGATGCGCTATTATATAATGTGATCACATGTCATGTGTCGAATATTAAATCGATAACGCTGTCGATAACTTTGTCGATAAATATACCAATAAAAATATCGCAAAATAAAACGATTCCAAAATTCCAAAATTGATTTATTTATTGTTAATATTAGCTCTGATCCAGTACTCCATGAACTTAAGGATTTTACACGAACTTGCAGGAAGTTACAGGAAAAATGTTCCCGTACTCCAAAATCCTCCAAAATTATGTAAATGAGAGCGACTTTTGGAGAGTTGTGTAGAGAATGAAGTTGCAAGATTTTACCCGAACTTTTTCTTCTGGTAAAATCATGAAAAGTGTCAAGCAATCACTGGTTGACGTTTTTACAGGAAAAATGTTTTTTTTTGTTCCCGTACTTTTTGTTGTTACTCTCTTTTTACTCTCACTTCAGAGAGTAATTTTAATTATATTAGAAACACTTGCAACCGTTGCAACTATTTCAGTGTGCATCTTTGCCCATTTACTCCCAACCAACGAATCGCCGCTAAAGAAGTTTCACTTCGAAAATACAATAAATTTGCTTACCCTTTCAGTTACCCTAACTCTTAAGTATTTCTCACTGTCTCCATTTTTGTCTTTGTCTTCACTTTTGCGTTCTCTTTCTTGTCTTCATCGTTATCATTTATTTCGTCATCTTCATATTTATCTTTATTTCAAAGCTTAATTTCAAATGCGAAGTGAAACAACATGCGAAACATGTCAAATTGAACATGTTGGAGCAACATCTATACAAATACGGAAATGTTTAAACGACGGTTTTGGCCGTAGTTTTCAACCAATTTTGAAACCATAAAAACTCTGCTCATCTACGAAAAAATTTCCAATGGTGTTCTTGGTTCTGAAATCGGTTCGGTAGAATCGCCAAACGAACGGAGACAAAATTTATGTTAGCGTATTAATATATAGATTTACCGTTGTTATTGTCGATATCAATATTCATGAGAGCACAAACTTCATCTTCCAAAGACAACCCAGATCTACTATTATCTTTTACTACATGTTCAGAACTTTGAGTTAGACTAACTTCTCTGTAATTCTTATTTTTAAATGGCTTATCTTTCAGGGTCATCGGCAGAGGCATGATGTGTACAAGAAAACGATTCTTCGTTATTTTTAGCGTTAATATTTAGATGTTTTATTTTACAACAAAGAACTATGTTAAGTTTTTTAGACATTCTCGCCCCAAAAGTATAGGAACCGGGAGCACATTATCCGGTACTATAAAAAATATCGCATTATCATTGTAATTCTTATATCTACTGTTGCAATTTATGGTGCCGTATGCTTGTATTTGCGCATTACCTAAACCGCAATAATCCGTATTAAATAATTCACTTTCTGTTATAAATGCTGTTTCAGACTTCTGGATGAAATTTATTTGACTTCCTGTATCAAAAAGGGATAAAAGATTCGTTGTCTTCGTACACATGCCTTCACAATTTAGAAACGCAACACGTACCTCATCGATAACATTGATAACGCTTGCTGAGTTTTCTTTAAATCCTCTGGTAACTTGCTGTATCTTGCTTTAAACGCTGCATGTATTTGGGGTTAGTACATGCCTTGTGATCATGGCTAGACTTTCAACAGTTGAAGAACGGACGATCTCGTCGTCGGACGATTCTCATATGGGCAATCAAATTTAAGGTGACCAAATTTGGAGCAATTGTAGCAACCTTTCTTTGCAACTGTCTTGTCAATTTGAGTTTTTGACTTATAAGATTATTGCACCTCAGACGATTGTTTACACACTGAATAACGATGCTCCGCCATATTAGCGGCGTATTTTAAATCAGAGACACTTTTCGCGTTACAAAATAATTGGTAATCCATTGAACGGCCTTCCAAACCATGCAAAATGAACGCAACCAATTCGTATTCTGAAACGTCGCTACTACGTGCAATAGCTTCCATTTCAAGAATGTATCATCGCACACTTTCATCGCTTCTCTTTTTTCTATTCTGCAAGGCTTGGTATATTTCTTGACTTGAAACCGAATGGCGAAACTCCTCCAACAAATTTCTCTTTAATTCATCATAGATAACAGGGCCTTTAGATAAAAGCAGCCTGGCTGTGCCTTTTAAAGAATTTCTTAGAACCAAAAACTTGAAAAGTTTGACCGCTCGTCGAGATGATGTATAAAATCAGTAGCACTGTGCATGCGATTGTCGCCATCAGACTTCACTATTGCCTGCTCAATATCTTGGGAAAAATACGGCGAGCTGGTGTACGCAACTGCATTTCGTTGTTTTCCATTTCACGAATTTCTCGCTTCAATTTTAAAATTTCGTATTGCTTACGCAAAGCCAACAACTCTTTATCTAAAGACATCGTATCGGTGCTTAGATTTACAGCGACTGTAGCTTCAACATTATCGGCGTTCCTTTTTTCATCGGCATCTGTCTCATTTTCGGCGGTTCGATTTAAGGTCGGTGTTATGCAGACAACCTTTTGTTTGCCAAATTAAATGGCGGCTGCTTAGTTTGCTCGGAGGTGGTTATGTCGAGTTTGGCACAGGGTTGCACGTTCATTATGGTTTTCATGGCTATTGCCAACACGAAATGAGAATTTCAGATGTACATAAGGCGCACAATTAATATATTTTTTATGATATCGTATAGGCAATTAACTGTGCCCTTATCTTTGAAACTCCTACAGCATAAATTTAGTTCTCTGCCTTTCGACTGCAGTTTGACCAACCAAAATTAGTTTGCTGTGAGAGTCGCCAAACGCGCTCTCTCCGAGTTTTCTGCAACAACAATTGCACGCAGGTTGCCAAACAAAATTTATCCATAACACCGACCTAAAACTTCTACAATTTCGTCGGCAAACGTCGTACATATTTCTTTACGATCAGCGGAATCAACTTCGACGGCGTCAGCGGTGCTAACAGCAGCGGTTTGAATGTCGGCTGCAGCAGCGTCAACCGCATCGGTTTTCTCGCGAACAATCCTCGGCGCCTCAAGCAAATGGTATGCGAATTCCTCTGCTTTTTTGCGATTTTGTGCAAATACCTTCCGCAAGTCTGCTTCGGTTGCTTTTGCATCAACATCAATATCAGCGGCTGCCAATACTTCGACTAGTTGCTGTTTTTCAACGAATTCTGCATTTATCCATACAAATTACTCAAAATTTTAATTTAAAAAAATCTCCAATTAGGCGTGTGTGGTCACTTCTGAGATGTAAAACGCTTCTTTTCAACAGCAAAATCACGACTGATTCTTTATTCGGTTATCCTCTTCTTTTACTTCTTACATATTCTTCTATTCTCATTTATTCACGTCATTAGAGATGCANTTAGGCGTGTGTGGTCACTTCTGAGATGTAAAACGCTTCTTTTCAACAGCCAAATCACGACTGATTCTTTATTCGGTTATCCTCTTCTTTTACTTCTTACATATTCTTCTATTCTCATTTATTCACGTCATTAGAGATGCCATATCATAGAATTTTATAAGAAAAGCAATCTTACTACAGGGTTGCATTCAAGATTTCATAATATTTTACAGAGGATTTGTTTAAGATGCCACATTTTACAATTTTTTACAAAATATATGTTTAAGATGCCACAAAATTTTGAATTTTTTTAGTGTTCTGCAAAGTTTTAAGCTTATATTTTAAGTAAAGTTGTTAGGGAATGATTTTTTTATTAAAATAATTAAAAAATAAACATAAGTGGCAGATAATATAATTTGAATTTGGTCCATAAAATATGCTCTGTTGTATGTATGTATAAATATGTATCATCAATGCCTTTTTAATTTATTTTTGTGAAAATGACATAACATTGCTTTATCTGTTTTTTATGGGTTTACGTGTTTAAATAATGCTACGACCTTGGCTTTAAATTACGNCATTGCTTTATCTGTTTTTTATGTGTTTACGTGTTTAAATAATGCTACGACCTTGGCTTTAAATTACGTGTACTTCATTAAATGTTCATGTTTTATTCAAGGACTTATTTATCTAAGTTAACAAGAAGATGTATTATGNGCTCTGTTGTATGTATGTATAAATATGTATCATCAATGCCTTTTTAATTTATTTTTGTGAAAATGACATAACATTGCTTTATCTGTTTTTTATGGGTTTACGTGTTTAAATAATGCTACGACCTTGGCTTTAAATTACGTGTACTTCATTAAATGTTCATGTTTTATTCAAGGACTTATTTATGTAAGTTAACAAGAAGATGTATTATGTTCGCTTAAAAGCTGACATTTTTCGGGAGGTACTTAAGCGGGTTTTACTGCACATTTGCTGAGAACTTGGTTTGCTATCCACAAACTACTTGTAAGTACTAAAACCAAGCTTATGTATGTATTTTAGCCATGCTCCCAAAGAATTGCCAAGCTGTGATGTTATATTTCATTCCTCAGATTGTCTCCGTTTCAATCTGCATAATATTGCGTGCTCTTTAAATGTCTCCAAAGAGTCTTTCGTGTGCAGTGTCAAATGAACCGACAACTGTTTTAAGGTTGACGCTGTTGAAAATTTTAGGTATCTAGGTATAGCTATTGACAATCGTTTGAAGTGGTCTGAACATCTTCATAGGCTAAAACAATACTTTCTTTACTCCATTCGTCACTTCTACCGCGTCAAAAAGTTGTCTTCTATGTCCACACTAAAAATGGTTTATTATGGTATATTTCAGTCAAAGCTGCAATATGGTATCACCTGCTGGGGTGGCGCTACGGCTAATAAATTGTCCCCATTGTAACAATTCAAAAACGCGTAACTAGATGGATCTGTAACGCTAACAACAGATCTCACACTATGCAATTTTTTAGAAAACTTGATATATTTACTTCCATGCCGGCATTTATATTGTTTCAAAGTTCTAAAAATCTTGTTTATTAAATCTGGCTACCTAGAAAGCTTTCCGTCAGAAATTTACTACTTACGCAAAAACTTACTTCCATCTGTACATGTTCCGCCTGCTCGAACGTCTCATTTTAGAAGTTTTTATACATACACGTCGTGGAAATTGTTTAACTCTCTTCTTGCTTATGTACAGATCATTAGAAATCTTAGCTTATTTCAAAAAAATTTTAAAATATATCTGCTTAATTATAACTACTATGATATAGAAACCCTGCTGAGGTCGATATTGTAGCCCTAAAGTATAACGAAATATTGTAATTACGGTACTATAGCACATAAATACGTACACAAATATATTTTCTCTCTCAAGTCTCTTGGCTTTGTATTGAACTCTTCTTAGCTCTAAAATAATATTTTCATTATTAGCAAATATTCATATTGTTCACCACACATCAAGTCTATTAACTAATGTTCTTTGTAATGGCATTTAGTACTATTTTAATTTTTAATACAAAAATGCCCTTTACTTTTCTTATGCAGCATAGTAGTTATAAGTATTGAATACAAACATGAATTGATTGTTAATACGCTAGCTATAAGAAAATTATGAATAAATAGAAAAAAAATAAAAAAAATTAAGTTTTATGTTTCTATATGAAAATTCGAATTTGGACGAAACAAAATAAATATTAAACCGGCTGATTGTCGAAACGCGCAAAAAGATGGGAGTTGGGCATCTTTTCGCTTCGCGCTGCGGCTTCAACGATCTATGTGGCATGCTTTGAGCATTTTCATGCAATTCATCTTATCTGCCAAAGCGAATCTGTCACGTAAAGCGAGCAAAAGTTGTATGTGGCAGCAGCTTAATTCGTTATTTTCTCGATTTTACTTCAGTGCCGCTAAATATCTCTATCACAAGTATGTATATATTGTTTCTTAAAAAAAATTTCTTACATATTAAAAAATTAAAAAGGTTTGTTAAAAAAAAATAAAAATAGTTTTTCGCCCAATGAGATTCGAACCGCGCAACCCATGTTCACTAAGCAAATACTCTTCTACTATGCTAACATACGGTATAAAGTGCACACATATTCTTGCTTTAAATTTTAGCTCTGATCCAGTACTTTTCGTGTAAAATCCTGTAAAAATTTCAAACAGCAAAATTACTCTCTGAAGTAAGAGTAAAAAGTTGGTAACAGCAAAAAGTACGGGAACAAAAAAGCATTTTTCCTGTAAAAACGTCAACAAGTGATCGCATGACACTTTTCATGATTTTACTAGAAGAAAAAGTTCGGGTAAAGTCTTGTAAGTTCATTCTCTACACAATTTGGAGGAATTTGGAGTACGGGATAATTTTTCATGCAAGTTCGTGTAAAAACCTGTAAGTTAATGGAGTACTGGATCAGAGCTTTTATGTATTTTTTTCGATTGTTTCCTCATCGCTCACAATCAGTGCCATCAAATGAAAACTAACAAGTAAAGAAGTATAAGTTCAGGCGAAACCGCACTTTATATACCCGGCGCACGTTTTAAGTACCGTTTTTTCACTCATGTTAGGCAAGAGAATTTTTCCCGATGTCACACAGTTTCATTAATATGCTATGAGATATTGAAATAATTGGAGCAAGTTTGGTGGAAATCGATAAGCGGGCTATCAATATACACTTATGAATGTCGNGTAAAGTTCGGGTAAAGTCTTGTAAGTTCATTCTCTACACAATTTGGAGGAATTTGGAGTACGGGATAATTTTTCATGCAAGTTCGTGTAAAAACCTGTAAGTTAATGGAGTACTGGATCAGAGCTTTTATGTATTTTTTTTCGATTGTTTCCTCATCGCTCACAATCAGTGCCATCAAATGAAAACTAACAAGTAAAGAAGTATAAGTTCAGGCGAAACCGCACTTTATATACCCGGCGCACGTTTTAAGTACCGTTTTTTCACTCATGTTAGGCAAGAGAATTTTTCCCGATGTCACACAGTTTCATTAATATGCTATGAGATATTGAAATAATTGGAGCAAGTTTGGTGGAAATCGATAAGCGGGCTATCAATATACACTTATGAATGTAGTCATAAGTGGTGTCACGCCCATTATGAAAAAAAAATCAATAATATTGTGTCTTGTTAAGAAACTGTTGTAAGTTGGCGTATTTAGTTATCGAAATATCGGAATTTTCGTATTTCTGAAATTTACCGTTCTATGGTAGGCGGCATTAATTTTCGTCCGATTTAAAAAATTCTCAACATATCGCCTTTTTGAGCCCAGTTTGTAAATGTACCTAGTTTGGTAGAAACTGATAAACCGGTTATGCAGGGGTAAGTGGGCGGTGCCACGCCCATTTTTCCAAAAGTTTCCCTAACAGGTCTATTCTGCGCTGGTAACATAAACTTTGTAACCGGTAATTAAAGTGTCTGTCAATTTTTAAACCTTTTTCGCATTCTGTGCTCTCTTGTAACCGGTAAATTTGGTTACCATCTCATAAGCTGGTAACAAAACATTGCCCCGTGAAATATGCAATATAAGAAGTTCCACAAATCTTCATAGCTGAATTGCTGAATATTTTCACTGCATTACCAACGTACCTAGAATCGCGGTGACAAGAAGTGGTAACATTTTTTGGTAATAAAATTTTCCGGTCACAAAATTTTCGGTAACGTGCAGAATAGACCTCTTAGTTAGCATTTTCTGCTAAGAGGTCATTGTATATATCGGTTTTGAGACCAGTAGTTACTAATTTATAGCAGTTTTCGTATTTCTGTAAATTACCGTTATATGGTAGGTGGGCGTGGTTCTTGTCTGATTTCATAGATTTTCACAGGGTTTCTTAGCGAGGTTCAAAGAAATGTTTGTACCGAGCTTGGTGGGGATTGGTGAAGGGACTACAGAGATACAGCATTTCATCGTAAGTGGGCGGTGCCACGCCCATTTTCGAAAAATGCCATAACTGTCTTATTTTATGCCACAATTCTATTCACGTACCAACTTTCAACAATTTTGATCCAGTATTTACGGAAATATCGTAGTTTTTGCATATTTCGAAAATACCGTTATATGGGAGGTGGGCGTGGTTATTGTCCGATTTTGCCCATTTTCAATCCCAACCTACCTTGGATAAAGGGTAGCCTACTTACCAAATTTCATTGACACATCTCAATTTTTTCTCGAGTCATCATGTACACGGACAGGCAAGCGGACAGGCGGACGGACGGACGGACAGACATGGCTTAATCGATTTCTCTTTTCGTTCTGAGTATTTATGAATACATTTGTGTGTATATATCTCGATTCGTTTTGGCTGTTACAAACAACCGTTATGCGAACAAAGTTATAATACCCTTGTGCACAAGTGCGCTCGGGTATAAAAGTATAAATATATCGGTATCGGATATTGTGAATTTCGAATATTGCGACACCAGTCCCTAACAAATGCTCTAAGATGGCGTATGCGAAGGTTCGAAATACGCATTAAATATGTAGGGGTTATACATATATATTTGACTTGAAACTTTCTTTTAACCAGGGATAGAAAAGCCGCACGCAGAATCGATTCTTGACTTCGGNTAGGTGGGCGTGGTTCTTGTCTGATTTCATAGATTTTCACAGGGTTTCTTAGCGAGGTTCAAAGAAATGTTTGTACCGAGCTTGGTGGGGATTGGTGAAGGGACTACAGAGATACAGCATTTCATCGTAAGTGGGCGGTGCCACGCCCATTTTCGAAAAATGCCATAACTGTCTTATTTTATGCCACAATTCTATTCACGTACCAACTTTCAACAATTTTGATCCAGTATTTACGGAAATATCGTAGTTTTTGCATATTTCGAAAATACCGTTATATGGGAGGTGGGCGTGGTTATTGTCCGATTTTGCCCATTTTCAATCCCAACCTACCTTGGATAAAGGGTAGCCTACTTACCAAATTTCATTGACACATCTCAATTTTTTCTCGAGTCATCATGTACACGGACAGGCAAGCGGACAGGCGGACGGACGGACAGACATGGCTTAATCGATTTCTCTTTTCGTTCTGAGTATTTATGAATACATTTGTCTGTATATATCTCGATTCGTTTTGGCTGTTACAAACAACCGTTATGCGAACAAAGTTATAATACCCTTGTGCACAAGTGCGCTCGGGTATAAAAGTATAAATATATCGGTATCGGATATTGTGAATTTCGAATATTGCGACACCAGTCCCTAACAAATGCTCTAAGATGGCGTATGCGAAGGTTCGAAATACGCATTAAATATGTAGGGGTTATACATATATATTTGACTTGAAACTTTCTTTTAACCAGGGATAGAAAAGCCGCACGCAGAATCGATTCTTGACTTCGGAATAGAATTTCTGGTTTTCGATTCGCAAACTCAATTAATCACCTCTTATTGTCGACTTTATGACTTAAATTGGTTATGCAAATTTACGAAAATTTATTCCTACTTTTAGTAAGAATGAACATAAGATTATTATTTTCAACAATTCAAAAAATTATATTTTATCAATAAATAGCACACGAGTTGGTATTGAAATTTAGAATTACTTAAATATCAAAATTAAATAATTAAGAAAGCCACATACATACATATGTATTTTCATATATTGAGTTGTTAAGTGAACAGATATTAAATTTGGNATCAATAAATAGCACACGAGTTGGTATTGAAATTTAGAATTACTTAAATATCAAAATTAAATAATTAAGAAAGCCACATACATAGATATGTATTTTCATATATTGAGTTGTTAAGTGAACAGATATTAAATTTGGAGCCATTATAAAATTATGTGTAGTATTGAACGCTTCTTGCTGAATGCCATTTATTTAGATATTGCATTGCCATATTTTGAATGTTACATAATTGAAATGCGGTATTGCTATAATGCACGATAATACTAATAAATGAAACAATAACACCACTGCAATAGAATGGTGAAACTTAAAAATTAGCTAACAAAGTCAGAGGCGACTTTTCCATCCCTACATTTAATAACCATGTTAATTACATATATTGTGTTCACATAAGGCGATTTTACAGGCAACTTTTAGTTGAAAGCAATAATCGCCTTATGTGAACGGCCTTTGAACTAATCGCTTCCAATGAAGCTGGGGGCAGCCAACTTTTGATTCAACTAATCGCCTGGAAAATCGCCTCATGTGAACACCGTCATAATTGCGAAGGCATACTCATAACGTGACCAGAATTTTTTAACATTCCAGGAGGACAAATTCTCCACATTGAAAACACAAAAAATAAATGTTATATCTATTTTAACACATGTGTATATAACGAATACACATTTCGTTAGGAGATCAATACATTGCAATTACATTTGCGTATTACAATTTTTTCAAATTGTATTAACAAAAAATTAAGCGATAATAGCAAGTTGACCAGAATTTTTTAACATTCCAGGAGGACAAATTCTCCATATTGAAAACACAAACAATTTTATATTTATTTTAACACATAAATAACGAATAAATTAACAATTCAAAGTTTCTCTAAACACAAATCAAACAAGTTAATAATACACTGCGTTGCATAATTATAAGACCAAGACCATAAGAACAAGTTTTGAGTTTTTATTTTTAACCAACTTCAAAAAAAGGAGAAGGTTATCAATTCGTCGGCCGCTGTGGTGTAGTGGTAAGCAGTGCGCGCTTCCACTCCGCAGCACCTGGGTTCAAACCCTGGTCAAAGCAACATCGCAAAAAATATAGAAAAAAGGGTTTTTCTTAACAGCGGTCGTCCCTCGGCAGGCAATGGCAAACTTCCGAGTGTATTTCTGCCATGAAAAACAGCTTCTCATAAAAATACAATCGCCGTTCGGAGTCGGCGTAAAACTGTAGGTCCCTCCGCNATTTATTTTTAACCAACTTCAAAAAAAGGAGAAGGTTATCAATTCGTCGGAATATTTTTTTTTGTATGTTACCGCTTAAGCAGGTCCCATACTAATTTGATTTAGATCCGGTCATTGGATCATGAGAAAATTAACGGTAGTCCTAGATTTTTATATGAGAATTGAAGTCAGTTGTGTTTTTTGCTTGAAAATTACTTGTTAAATCAATTAATGGTAATTGCAAAAGAAATAGCTTTCGTTCTTCGTCTTTCGTCAAAGACCGATTATAATTTTGTAATTGCTCGTTCAGCAATATCATTTACATATTTAATACTTTTAATCGTTGCTAAGACAACCCATTTCAGGGGAAATTTTTAGAGAATTTAATGCCCTTTAAGAATATGCATAGAAAAAAGGTTTATCTCTTTTTTTATTTCTTTTTTAACGGGTCAAAAGTTATAACATTTTTAAGAAAACAAATTATTTTATTTGTTTTTTACATAGGAAATTCCCACCTTTTAAAATTTAAATACAAATTTTTCCAAAATGGGAGAATTTCCTTCTCAGTAAATAGGTAATTTTAAGGCCATAAATTCGCCAGGCTAATTATTTTGGATCACTCTATTCTATATATATAAAAATGAAATGTTTTCTGTATGACGGCGATGCCTGACCAAACGGCTGAACCGATTTCAATTCTGTAAAAAGCAAATTTTTGGCCCTTCTATGTGGAAGGTTCTTTGATTTAAAAAATTTTATTTTTTTGTTGTTGTCGCCGAAAAATGAAGAATGCCGAGACGTCACGATTTCACAATTTCATAGAGTTTTCTGTACATTAAATGTCACCAAACTACTAAAAGCCTTGACCGATTTGGTTCGTATTTGGAACGTTTATCAGTAGGGAGTGAAATAACACAAACGGCAATAACGCAAATTTGTGTTATTTCCCAATTGAATGTGAAATAACACAAATTTGCTTTATTTCATTTCTCGTTGAGCAATAAGACCAACTTTTATACTTAACAATTTGAGTAATAAAGTAAAATAGTGCACATATGTAGGTAGTCACCCAGTTACATTTGACAAAAAGTAGTACATGAACAAGTTAAATGGACAGATTTGTAAGTATACAATTTTGAAAGTGACCGGCGTGGCGGCGGTCCGCGTTCGCGCGCCGCCCCGCCCCACCTTTCGCAATTATGTACTGGTGGCATTATAACCATTTAGAAAAAGGAAAATGATAAAATAACACTAGTTCACTTCTGAAACTAATTTTTTTAATGTCCAAGTAATGGGAATTATTGTGTATGGTGTTATTGCATGCATCCCACCCATAGTGGAATTTACCAGGTGCTACTGCTTTATTTGAAAATTTGCCTATAAATTGTGACTATAAGGCAGCCGAATGTCAGAAAATAAAGCGAGAAAGCCGTTTTATTACTTCATCTGTTTATTGCGACATGGTTCCATGCGAACATTTTAAGGTTTTCCAGCAATGTTTTTAACATATTAAAAAGCATGCAGAAAAAATTCATACAAAAGCGCTATGTCCAATATGCGGAGCAGTTTTTAAGGCCGATGCTTTTCCTATATTTTGTTAGACTTTTCATAAGTAAAAATATTTTGTGAATATTACTTTCTTCTTAAGAATTATATCACATTTTTTGTTTAATTCAAAGCCCATGAAACAGGTTTAGAGCATTTGAGCAAAAACAACATTTGCCTGTATTTTGTTGTTGCTTCTGGTATCGAAGGTTCCAAAAACTGTTCTGATTTTTTTCTTCTACATCAAAGCGTGCCATGCGAAATACGAAAAAGGTAAAAAATTTAAATTGAAAAAATGATAATTGTTGCAACTTTCTTTCTTAAGCTGATGCCACATAAAACTTTTGCTTCGCTTTACGTGACAGATTCGCTTTGACAGGTAAGATGAATTGTATGAAAATGCACAAAGCATGCCACATAAATCGTTGAAGCTGCAGCGCGAAGCGAAAAGATGGCCAACTCCCATCTTTTTGCGCGCTTTGGCAATCAGCCGGTTTAATATTTATTTTGTTTCGTCCAAATTCGGGTTTTCATGCAGAAACATAAAACTTAATTACATTGCTGATAATTTTAAACCAAAATAATTAAAATCCACAGCAACTTTGATGAGTAAAAAAGCGGTACAACATTGTTTTCTTGGCGTTCATTGTGGCATACCTTTTGCGTCTGGCGCTTTGCTGGCAAAGTTATAAATGTCACGCAAAGCTACAAAGTTTTATCTGGCATCAGCTTTAAGCTGATGTCACATAAAACTTTTGCTTCGCTTTACATGACAGATTCGCTGACAGATAAGATGAATTGTATGAAATTGTACCTTGCATTTCACATAGATCGTTGAAGCTGCAGCGCGAAGCGAAAAGATGGCCAACTCCCATCTTTTTGCGCGCTTTGACAATCAGCCGGTTTAATATTTATTTTGTTTCGTCCAAATTCGGGTTTTCATGCAGAAACATAAAACTTAATTACATTGCTGATNTCACATAAAGCTTTTGCTTCGCTTTACATGACAGATTCGCTGACAGATAAGATGAATTGTATGAAATTGTACCTTGCATTTCACATAGATCGTTGAAGCTGCAGCGCGAAGCGAAAATATGGCCAACTCCCATCTTTTTGCGCGCTTTGACAATCAGCCGGTTTAATATTTATTTTGTTTCGTCCAAATTCGAGTTTTCATACAGAAACATAAAACTTAATTACATTGCTAAAAATTTTAAAGCAAAATACATAAAATCCACAGCTCATTCAGTTCATTGTGGCATACCTTTTGCGTCTGGCGCTTTGCTGGCAAAGTTATAAATGTCACGCAAAGCTACAAAGTTTTATCTGGCATCAGCTTTAGTAAATTGGTTCGCTTCTCGAAGCATTGATCCATCATCCTGTGGCAGGCCCAGTAATCAGCGGTTGTGCTGCTGAGTTGGGCGAGCTTTCCAAAAGCTGCTATTTAATCGCTGGTTTTGTATGGAAAATGTTTCACATGCAAATAGATTTTAACAATTTAGAATTTTTGTGAGAAGAAATGTAAAATATTTGACATTTTCGAGAACAAATAATTTGGATAAAATCAAATCAGCTGCTATACTGATATAACCTGTTCAATGTGCCTTTGTTGGAAATAAAGAAAAACTCAGATTTTAGTATTACAGTAGATTTGCTTAGCTGCACATCCTTCTTTGCACGAAAAACTTGTGCACCTAACCGAAAAAGGGACCTAAGCGAATTTTCTTTACTACTTCAATGAGGAAGGTATCCGAATCCCTATGAAACCAAATAATGGAGAAGCACTTATCACGTAGAAAATAATGCAAGCGAAATTTTTTTTCGAATGGTATCTTATTATCTACATAACTAGAAAAATTTATAGCCATTTCCGTTGTTCTGCGATATGAGTAAAATAAATAAAAGCTTGTAAAATTAGGTAATTGTAGGCCAGTGCAGGTAAACGTAATACTTTCTTTGATAATTGATACTAGTTGCACAATATTTAAGGCAGCTATCGCCAATGTGCGGGTATGTTGAATGCATCTATTGGAGCAGTTTCCTTATAAATGTTAAAAATAATGTCTCAGATGCGCATTTTGGGGTAGGTATCTTAAATGTGCACTTAAGCATAAAGGCAGCAAGGCATAATATACTGTATTTCCCATTTAAAAGAGAAATAAAGCAAATTTTGCGTTATTGCCGTTTGTGTTATTTCACCCCCCCATATCAGTACCATGAAAATAAATATTTCTACCAAAAATTTGCCCGCTAGGTGGCGTTGGGGTCAGGATATTCCTAAAAATTGCATTTGCTTGCCGATCTGGCTCATATTTTGAACATAAGTTAGCCAATTGAAAAGGAATATTTGGACTAAAAAATTACACGATAGGAGGCGCTGGGGTCGCGATATTCTCAAAAATTATTTTACGCTAAGAGAAGGATAGATATCTACTATATATTTGTGGAAGTATGTATGTATGTATGTATGTATGTGTCAGGTTGCAGCCTAAACGGACGGACAGAATCGAATGAAATTCGGACAGAGTATTGCCATTATACCTGAGCCTATATTAGGGAGAAAAAAATCGGGATTCGACAAGGGGGCGTGGCACCTCCCATAGGCGTAAATTTTTTTATCAGCTATAACTTCGGAACCACAAGCCCCACGAACTTGAAATTTGGTATGCAAGCACAGCTACGGTAGGTGCTTATAGTAAGGTGTGTATATATACATGAGTTCGTAAAAGGGGGCGTGGCACATCCCATAGGCGTGGAATATTTATCAGCTATAACTTCGGAACCATAAGCCCCATGAACTTGAAATTTAGTATGCAGGCACAGCTACGGCAGGTGCTTACAGTAAGGTGATGCTTTCCATTTCCAGACAACCGGTCAGGTACGAGCATGATTTGTAATTTCGACCAAACTCAAATACATTGGTTGTTGGTCCAAATAATGAGACACGTATTTTTTCTTTTGGCTCGGAAAAATTTTTCGGCCGAATTAAACGCGATTTNAAATTTTTCTGCCGAATTAAAGGCGATTTTGTTTTTCAGGCAAAAATCGAGTATTCGAATTGACAGTGGGATTTTTTTTTACATGCCCATAACTTTGTCACAATTTAATAGATTCCAACAATGTTTTTACTCAAATGTCAGTAATTCTTGTCACTTCAAGATAGAATGATANGTTGTTGGTCCAAATAATGAGACACGTATTTTTTCTTTTGGCTCGGAAAAATTTTTCGGCCGAATTAAAGGCGATTTGTTTTTCAGGCAAAAATCGAGTATTCGAATTGACAGTGGGATTTTTCTTTACATGCCCATAACTTTGTCACAATTTAATAGATTCCAACAATGTTTTTACTCAAATGTCAGTAATTCTTGTCACTTCAAGATAGAATGATATAATTATTGATTTTCATTATTTAAAATTTTTTATTTAACAATAAACAAAAAGTGCAATTTTTTTTTAAAATTTAATTTCTCAAGAAGTGTATTTTTTTTCTCTCAAACTTTTTTACCGCAAAAGAGACACTTTGAACTACAATCAAGCCAAATCTCTAATAGCGAAGATTTTTTTTCTGAGTTATGATTTTTATGGAAAATATAACTTTTTGTGGTACATCTATACTAATCTATACTAATTATATAAAGAGAAGTCCCTTTTTTTGTAACAGGTAATCTCGCGAACGGCTGGTCCGATTTTCATGAAATTTTGTATACAAATAGCTTTCGGTAGCCACCATGTTTTAGGCTAAAAAAATTTTACTTTTTTCGGGTAGGCGGACCAGGGACCGGTCTATTCGAAAAAATCTTATTATGGTCCGATTTGCTTAAAATTTAGTACGTAAGTAGCTTTTTAGCATATATTAGCATATATGACCCATTTTTTCCGGGAAGTGGTCCAGGGACCGATCTATTCGAANTTTTTTAGCATACATTAGCATATGTGATCAATTTTTTCCGAGAAGTGGACCAGGGACCGATCTATTCCAAAAAATCGTATTTACGGTCCGATTTGCTTAAAATTCGGTACGAAGGTAGCTTTTTAGCATATATGATCCATTTTGTCCGAGAAGTGGACCAGGGACCGATCTGTTCGAAGAAATCGTGTTTATGGTCCGATTTGCTTAAAATTCGGTACATAGGTAGCTTTTTGCCTGGATAAGCTTATAGATTTCTGTTTCCAATTTTCATGCAATTTCGAATATAAATAGCTTTAAGTAACGACCATATCAAGGGGCGAATTCGTCACTAGGCAAGATTTTTTTGCGTCAAT
>NW_016161347.1:0-10182 GCF_001687245.7 Rhagoletis zephyria
TTTTTTTTTTTTGTATGTCCGGCTTTCTCTTCCATTCTCTTCTGACAAAACACGAACGAATTCGCCTTTTTATTTGTAGAATATCTCTCTCTCACAACTCTCTCCTTTACGTGCATTACGTTACGTAGCAGGCTGAAAATGTAAGCAATATATTGCCAAACGCGACAGGATAAAAGGTCAGTTTATCGGCAAACGTACAGCAAGTAACGGTAGGTTACGCAAGTAATTCGCCAAATTACACGCAGCGCGAGGCCGTAAGCTAAAAAATGTATATAAAAAAATAAGAGACCTTTTAATACAAACAAATATTTAGTCAGTGAAGTGTGAAACGTTATTTATTCGACTGTTAAATGGTGGGTGGGCTCGACTTGTAACTACATATGTGTGTGTTTGGGGTTTTTTTTTTTAAATATGCTAACATTTACAGACGCACATGAGCCATTTGAGAATACCATTGTAAGTACGTACATATATACGTACCATCTACAAATGCGGTGCATGCTCTCAAGTCGGTTCATTGTGTCTGGTGGTACAATTAATGAACTTGTTACACGTCGCCACATACAAATGAGTGAATAAATACATACATACATAGATATTGCTTCATACCAAATGTATTGGGGCAGTGTTTGCAAATGGCACACTTTAAGTATCGCTGTATTTGTGTGCCAGTGCATTAAGAGCGAGCGCTGAAAATAAACAGAAAACAATAATAGCTATTAATAGTTTTAAGTGCAATTTTGTGTTACTTTTAAGAAGAAAATTTTGCGCGTATTCAACGGTGGGTGGTAAATATGTATTTATTTACGTTGTATCCAAAGCCAATAGTATGCATCATATAACGGTGAAAATATAGCTTTTGAATGCCGTCGGCATAGCACAGTCATCAAAGAATTGCAAATGTGGTGTTGGTGTTATTATAAAAGGATAAGTTCATTGACTGAATTGAGATAAAACTAAGACATTTAATAACATTGCGTTAAACGTAAAAAGTTTAGTAAAATTTTGCGAGAAAAAACATTTACAAACAGTTCACTCTCTAAGCTCAATACGCTGTAGAAAACAAATACCAAAAAGTTGTCCAAAACTGTACGGATTTTTACGGAAATATTTTTAATTTTTTCTGTTACTAGGAAAAATACTTTGCGTTTATTATAAATTATCTTGAAGAAATAGATATATGAGCATTTTTTTCTTAAGACCTCCATACAGATATCTTTTCCATTTCCATTTTAAATATGTATTCAAAACATACAAAAAAATCAATATACTCAAGAAACTGGGGGTTAAATACAGTGACAGTGAGTTTTCAATTTTCCCTATGACGAACATAGGAGTACTTATGCAGAAAAACCGGCCAAAAGTCAGATTTACCAAAAAAATCAATATACTCAAGAAACTGGGGGTTAAATACAGTGACAGTGAGTTTTCAATTTTCCCTATGACGAACATAGGAGTACTTATGCAGAAAAACCGGCCAAAAGTCAGATTTACCAATTGTTGCAAAGGTCCAGTAAATGAAAACAGTCAACGTTGTGATAGTTTTTTTTCCACGTTTTCAGTCATTCTACTTGTTTCATCGGTATATGTGTTTTAGAGAAGACCTCTTTCAGGAAGAAAAACCATTTGAACGTGGAAGAAGAAGGCAATTTCTACCATCTAAGACTGAATTTAACTAAATTGCTTTTAATATAGCAATATTTTCCAAATTTTAAAGCGGTCTATTTTGAAATTTTTGTTGAGTAATATTTTTAAATATTGGTGTTTCTGTTTGCTTGTCAAGGTTTGTCAAAGTTTGTTTCCTTAAAATATATGTAACTACAGTTATCTTTGAGCAATTAAAGCAAAAATAATTTGCCCGCATGTGCTCCATTTTGATTTTCGAAAGACGAAACACTATGAGTCGTAAAATTGTAATTTTGGATTTTATTTACAGAAATGTTCCATGTGTTCTTATAAAGAGAAGCGAATTGTTAACAGGCATAAGTCTGACCTTTGATTTGCACAAAATTAGGTAAGGATTGAATACTATTTGTCAATGATCTATGAAAAACCCCGATCCATCGCTAGTTTTTTACTACTTTTTTCATCTTTAAAAATAACTTAAAAGATAAGAAACCGAATGCCGCAAAGTGTATTCGAGAGTCAACTGCTTACATCGAAGCTGTCAACACCTTTCATCGAAGCTGGGTACCCAAATTTATTTATTTTAATTTAAAGCCCTCGGAAGATCCTTTGAAAGACTATGAAACTGGACAATAATGCTCTCTAAAGGGCTTCGGCGAGAACGATTATTTCCTTGGAACAATTTACCGTATTCTTTTTTTTATTTTTGAGCTATTTATTTAATTGAAATTGAAAAGCCTCAAAACTTTAGTTACGAAAATTTTTGCACAATTCGCAGTTATTCGTAATAAAGAGCCGGTCTGAAAGGACGAAATGCATATTCTAACTTGCCGACCTAAATATGTTCTAGAAAAACGAATTCCGTTATTGTTTTTTTCTGAAAAAAATTTTTTGTGGNTTTTCCTATAAATCCCTAATTATGATTAATGATTTATGTTTTATCCAATTACTGAGTAGAAAAACACAAAAAATAATTCTGACCGGTTTTACTATGCAAATACTTTTTATGGGACTTTGAATTTTCAGTGTCACGATTAATTAAATAAATAGTTTAAAAAATTTTGTGCTGTGTAGAACTCCAATATGTGTACCCAATAAAATATAAAATTATGTACATTAAACTAAACTAGTAAAGTTAGAAGAACCGCATTTGAAGATGTGACAAAAATAAATCTAAGAATTTGTAAAGGATATTGTAGCAAAAAGTTTTAAAAATACATTTTCATTTTCGTCATTGTTATCGCAAACATTTAATTTTTTTCTCTCTCTCATTTGGTACCCATATTGGCGTGTTTTTTTACACGCAAAATTTTAAAAAGTTTTTTCTAGATTTGCGTAGCTATTAAATGGCCCCTTCGTGGTAGTAGCGATTTAAAGATATAACTAAACTTACGCGCTGGCGCAACGTTACAGCAAACAGAAGTGGATTTTGACTTCAATTACAAAATTGCAAAATTCTGCGAATTGGGTCAGACTATTTGTATAAAAGCTTTTGTAGTAATATTGGAAAAGTTTAAGGTTAATTTTCCAAGCGTTTAAATGTAGAAAACTTTTCTGCTTTATATTTAATAAGCTGAATTATCTGACGTACCGTTACCTGCTGTTACGTTACTAAAATTTCCATTGAAAAAATTTTTAACGGCAGGAAAAATGAATTTTATGTCGAGCGTACTCTTTATTTTAACATCAGAGCCACAGTAGTTTAATTGTTTGCAAAGCTATGTCCGGCTACGTTTCAAAATATCTCGACCCTAGCGACACCTAACGAGACCATTTTTGGCAAACAATTTTTTGCTTACATAACCAGTATATATAATAACAGATAAATCGGCCTATAAATAACGACTTTTAATTTTTTTTTTACGGAGTAGACTTTTTGCTGGATTCGCCCATATACATCTCCGCTTAACGTGCAATAAAAACAAGCATCGACAATTTTCATTTAAAAATAAAGTTTGTCGCTTACAGCTCCATACAAATTTTAGCGCAGAAACGTATGCGTGCAGAAAAACACGCCTATTATTAATTTACATTTCACTGAATTTAAAATTTTTAATTTTTTTTGTATTAATCGTATTCTTGAAATTTTAAAGTCCTCTTCAAAAAATCCTGTAGCTCGTTTCTGTAACAATTCTCTACCAGGCGAATTGAGATATGAATTGGCCGCCTTGTTCTCTACTGCTATTGAGTAGTAGAGAATGACGTATATTCTCTACCAGTAGATAAATAATCGGTAGAGAAGAGTACAGAAACGAGTTACTGGGGCATAAAGAAAAACAGGAACACAGTTTTACTATATTTTGCGCCAATTTCGCGAGTAAATTTATTGTCGCACGGCGTTATGTCACCAGTTGGAGCGGCAACAAATTAATTGATTTTAACGATTTTATTTATAAAACAACACAATTGTAATACGGAATTATGTGTGTAACTTATCGCTTTTATTCACGATAAAGAAAAGCTCCTTTTTCAGACCGCAGGTTCCGACTAACATAAAAAAAAAAATTAAAAAGTTTTTTCTAATAGCGGTTGCACATCGGCAGGCAATGTTAAACCTCGGAGACTCTACTAGCTATGGTGGAAATCATTCCGGGGCAAATTTACGAAAATAATGCTGCCTTCTTAACTATTCTTGACCATTCCAAGGTCTTTGATTCGGTTGACCATAGGCCATAATTTATTTAACTTTTCAGTTATGCAACTACATTGACAGATCCTACCTTGGTGCCAGAACTCAGGAAGTTGATGTCGGTGACAGAAAGTCTGACTTCCTTCCCGTGATCAGAGGAATCACTCAAGGCTCTTCTCTTAGTCCATTTTTTTGTTTTGCATGTAAATGATTTACCTAAGGTTCTCAAGTGTTTAAACCATAAAATATGCCATAACATTTAACAATACAATGGATTTGAGATGTATGCTAATTGTAACCAGTAAACAAAGTTAGATATATTTTTGACTTCAAGTTGAATTTTGATCTTTGGGTGATTCTGAAATTTATCGGATTTTTTTAGACGAAAAGTTTTGTGGTAAATTTTAGCCCGCTACATTTTTCTTTCTTTTTGACTTAAGAGGGGAAAAAACTATCCAACTAATGGGAAGACATCCTACGTCAAAACTATAAAGATTCATATGTCAATTTACCAAGAATGTTTACCTAAACGAATGCTATAACAATTTGAACCAGAAAATCTGAAAGATGTGATCTTTATATCTGTACATATGTTCATAAGTACATGCCTAACTATACAATTAAATAAAAATAAGTCTCGAATTTTACTTGTGGCAGTTAAGAGTATATTACGTATACGCAGTGTGCGCTTCAGAGGTGCAGGCGTTCAGTGTATTGCTAATGCTGAAGTGAAACCTTATCTAAAAATGTATTTTGTACAGTAATTAAATTTTAATTATAGAGCTCAAAACTATATATTACATCCAATATACGAAGTGTGAAAATGTGATTCGGGATGTTAACGGTTTGACGCTTACATAACTAAAAAATTCATATCAGCGTATGGAACATGTATATAATTAATTTTAAAACAGCAATGTGCTTAATCTAAAATAAAATCATATCGCAAAAAATTTGGAAAATATTAAAAAAAGTGTCATACCTATATGTGTAAATGGAAATATATAAATAGAGCATATCAGTGAAACAGGATATATCAGCAACAAAACCAATAAATTTCGCTACATCCAGCAGCAATTATATTAGAAAGAATATCTAGTAAATACAGCGGTTTATATCAAAGCTCCATACAAAGTTTGCGACAACAAAATGTTTTGGATACTTCGTCGCACCGGTGCGGCAAATTTTTTCAATTCATTCAATAATAATTGCAGTTCATCGAAGGGTGGTAGCAGTTCGGGTACACAAGGTAAGTGATATTCGTTGATGTTTGTAAGAAGATAGGAACCATAATGTATAATAAATAAATAAATAACTATAGAAAAATAGAAAATTACTGTGCTTTTTTGGAAAACAGCAAAAAATATGAATTTTATTACTTTTAATACACATTTGATTACATTGTGCGACAGTAAATTTTACACACATTACAATTAATATATTCGCTAAAATATAGGCAAAATATAGTAAAACTGGGATTTTAATTGTTCACTCTGATTTTATCAATTAAAAAAAAAATTATTAAAAAATCTGAGTGCGATTTAGGCTGACAATGGGGGTATCAAATAAAAGAGGAAATCCTGTAGAAGTAAAAACTGTTAAGCTTTTTGGTGCATAATGCGAATGGGTGTGGAAAATTTTCTGTTTAATATTTTATCCTTGAAAATTTGCAGTATATATTTTTGAGAAAATTATATGTTAACGACTAATATACACATGACCACATCCTCGAATTTCGTCCTACTAATTTTATTAACTAAAAAAAATAAAATTTATTAAAAGCGCATTTTCAAGACTTATTCGTGCTTGTAAACCAAACAACTTTAATGTCTTTCAATTCTAGAGGATTTTCTCTTTCATTTGGAACTCATACCGTTATTGCATATTCCATTGATTTTTTTAAATAATTTTTTGAATTAATCTTTTCTTTAAAATTCTAAAGTCCTTTCAAAAAATTTCTGATGTCAGAGTGAAAAACTAAAAAACCAAGCTTTACTATATTTGGCCCATTGTTTCGTGAGTATATTGATTGTTTCGTGTGTTTTGAAGTTTGTTTGTTTTTGTCGCACGGTGTTATTCACTAGAAGAATTGTTTTCTGCTTGAACAGTTTCTCGGTTGTTAATACATATAATAGTTCAACCTTGTATTGACTTTCAACATACTTATTATTTGGCTATTCCAGCATTATACTATATGCATAAGGTTTGATAAAAGTGATAGTTGTCAACTAAAAAGAGTTTTCAACGCATTCGAGAATCATTACTATAAATTTACAAGCAAAACAAAACTTAGTTTGTATACATACACATTTTTGTACGAACTTAGATTTTTTGGTGAATATTTGTTCAGAGTCTACCTGTGTCTTAATATGTAGATGAAGAAAGGGATAAAGGAAAAGACTTAAATAAAAGCAAAAAAAAAACCTTAAAATAAAGACGAAAAGGAAGGTAAATTTAAATATTTAATATAATGCCAAACGTGGGAGTGAAATTGTAAACCAAGAAAAGAATGAAGATAGAGATCAGGATAAAGGTAAAGAGAAAGCTAGAGTTAAAATTGAGAGGATAAATATAAAAATAGACAACAATTTAAAAGAATAGAGAAATTGATAGAGATAATATCCAAATAAGTATAAATTCGGGCAAAACCGAATTTATCAAAGGACAGTTATCAAATATCGTCGTTTTGACTTTCTCTCAACTACCTTTGCATGATAAGCAGGGCTGTTTTTCCCCGATTTCAAACGTCTACAGAGATACAACATATCATCATAAGTGGTCGGCGTCACGCCCTTTTTCCAAAAATTGTATAATATTAGTTTTTACCATAATTCCATTTCACATACTGATTTTCAACAATTTGGATTGAATATTTACTGAAATAGCAAAAACTGATTTTGGCGAAGTTTATTATTCAATAAATGACTATAAATTACCATCAAGTCAAGGTGCATGAATGGTATTCTTAAAAAGATAGTAGCCGAGAGTTCTAACTTTAATTTAAGCTCAAGTGGAAGGTTCTATCCCCTTTTGTTTTTTTCCCAGGGTTTCTCAAATATTGCGAAAAACGCGATTTTTTGATACTTTGACCACTTTTTCTCAAAATCTAAAGCTGATGGAAAATTTGTACTTACAGATTCGTAATCAACACAAAAAAGTCTATCAAAAACAACTTTAACATTTTAGGAAACTAAATTTTTTCCATTTTTTGCTGGCCTGTGTAATATTTGAATTAGTAAAAGTTACCATAGAAAAAAAAAACGCCCGCCAGATTTTGGTCTTTTTTTTTGGAAAATGTTCAGTGAGGTTCAGGGTACCGTGTATTATTATTTTATTTTCTCCTCTATCGATGCCTACTGTGAATATATACATTTTTTCAAATGCAGTAGTCTTTTGAAGTAAAATTTTCAGATGTTCATGAAAGGTATGAAGCCTTCGGCATATCTAACAACAGCACTGATCGTACTTGTTTTGCTTTGTTTTGCTATGTTATGTTTTGTTGTGTTTTGTTGTTCAGCGCATTTCAACTCAATTCACCACAGCTCCTTTCAAATCACTTCAACTCGCCTTATCTCAGCTAAACTAACCTCACATCAACTCCCCTCAGTTCACCCCACCCTAACTCATCCCATTTGATTCCCATACAACACCTAATTTTTCTTCACCTCAACTCACCGCAGCTCATCTCATCTCAGCTCAATGCACCCTAACTCACATTAACTTATCTAGACTCACTTCACCATAACTCAACTCAACTCAACGCGACTCAACTCAGCTCAATTCAACTCAACTCATTTTAGCTGACCTCAACTCCCCGTAATTTTGGTATTTGAATTTCAACCGCTAGGCGAACACTAGTTACTTTACATCGATAGCGATTCTCACATAATGTGTTATAACAATAGGGGCGGATATTAAAAGCAGTTGTCGCAAGTAATAGTTTTTCTGCAATCACTCTCCTGGAGCTAACTAGGTTTATGGTAATTTGCTATACCAAAATAAATAATTTAATTTAGTTCAAGAAGGCCACTAATCCTTCACTCAATAGTCGCACCATTTAGAGCAGTTTCTTTTCGCTATTCAACTTCAAACTGTTTATTTTCAAAGGAGCTTACTGCTGTATTTGTGTTTTATCATAATAAGACGTCCACTTCCGTTGGCTTTTATTTTTTTTGCAAACTCATGCATCAACAAATCAGTTCAGCTGTTGAAAGCAGAAAAATGCGCAAATTACGGTAGTTGCGTTTAATATTTTTATCCATATTGCGTTGCCTTAATGTAAAAACGCACTATCTAAAATTTTGGTTTCTTGGCAAATGTAATATAAATATTTTGTTAAAATTAATGTTCTTAAATTGCGAGTTTATAAAATAGTGTTTTATTTGATCAAGAGTGCTACTAATTAGTTTTTAGTAATTAATCGTCAGATTTTTGTGCAAATGGGAAAATTTTAAGAAAATTAGTTAGGATCTTTCGAAACCAAGCGCACGATATGTATGTATGAATGAAGTAGGATGCGCGAAGGAAAAATAAAACGTTGCGAGGTTTTTCATAAAGGTTTTTTTTCTTTTGCAAATGGCAGCGGTGCGTAAAGTAACACACAGTGACTACCGTAAGTAGGGTGGAAAGAAATTAATGTATTGTGTTGAAATGCAGGATGAAAAATACAATGAGTTAAAACGGAGATGTTGCCATCCTTTATGGAAGTAAGGAAGTATTTACAGCTATATATGTAAGTTGTATATGTAGTTGAAAACCGTTTTGTGTTAAGAGCTTTTACCAAGTTGTGCTTTTGTTGAAGTTTGTCCATACTTTTGTGGCAATTTATTATAATCAGTTCTGTCAGACAACACAAAGTTAAAAGCTATTCAATGTTACTCCTTTTCGGGTGGAGAGTCAACTTTACCGGTAGTGCGACAGAAATATGAAATGAAAAATTCCAAAAATCATTTAATACTCAATGCTTTTTAAGGGAATTATCCTACCCGTACGCATTTTCCTAATTTCCATGCAAAAGGTCTAAGTATTTAGTGGCTGTGTACTGGTATTTATGGCTTCATTACAAACTGGCAAACTATCGATGGCACTATCACAACTATCGATAATTCGCATTGATATCAACAAGCACATTTTCGTTTGTACTACATATGTGCATATATACATGTACACAAACATATGTACATACATACATACAAATATATGTACATCCATCCAAGCATATGTACATACATTAAGATCAGTGTATTAACGAAGCCCGTTTGTTTCGTCATACATATATCCATACAAACATATGTACGAATAAAGAAACTGTATTTCCCAACTGCATATAGGAGGGTTGCCACCTGACTTTATAATTAAATTCAAACTGAATTAAGAGGATTAGATATTTTAAATATTTATCACAATACAAGTGTCAGACGAAAAAGGTTTACATTTTTAATTGAATTTAAAATTAAGCGAGGATATGGGGAACTCATCATTTGAAGGCTCGAATGTTCCATTGAGTGGCGCATTGGGTCCTGAATTGGAATTCTTATATGGTGCTACGAGGTTATACGTTACGTACGCAACTACGGGTATATCAGCATGGGTGGTTATTTTTACTTTTTTTGGTATATATTTTTCAAATTTGCATTGTTTTTTTCGCGTTGAAATCTTGTTCTATATACAAAACTGAAGAAAATCAATACAGAGTAGTTAGGTAAATAATTTTGCGAAACTGTACATATGTACGTATAAATACGTATTTAAAGAAAAAAGAAAAGGATTGAAAAAAAACTCAGTGCGTGTAGTCCCTACGAGCGGAAGAAGTGAAACTTAATAGAGGAAATTCTTCATCTTCATCTTCATCTTCATCTTCATCTTCATCTTCATCTTCATCTTCATCTTCATCTTCATCTTCATCTTCATCTTCATCTTCATCTTCA
>NW_016161347.1:12370-17397 GCF_001687245.7 Rhagoletis zephyria
CCTTTCATGTGACACCTCATTTTTGAAAATCGTATGAACGATACAGATTTTATGACTTGATGTTAAATATTTTACGCAACCCTCAGCGGAAGAGAAATTTTGAATTCGATTTTCTAACATGTGGCAACTCCTTTCATGGAACTAAAGCTACGTTGCACACCCGAAGGACAAGGCCTTTCATGTGACACCTCATTTTTAAAAATCGAACGAACGATACAGATTTTATGACGTGGTGTTAAATATTTAACGCAACCATCTCCGAACTCGATTAAGAAGTTTCACTTCAAAAATTGCTATTGAATTTAAAAAACCACTTTTGACTGAGATAGTGGAAGGGATTAATACCACCGATACTATGAGTGTACAAATATTCTCATTATCGAAGTATGTGGCAACCTATCGCAACTATCGATAGTGCTGCCGAAAACCATTGTCACCACTACTAAATGATTCATACCAAAACTTGATCAAATACTAAATACTTGCTATGTTTCTTCTTATTATTTGGCGCTGTAACCGTCTAAGCGATTTTGGCCGAGTTCAACAAAGCACGCCAGTTGTTTCTCTTCTGTGCCAACTGACGCTAATTGGAAATGCCCAGGGAGGCCAGGTATTTCTGGGATTTTCATCGCAGTGGCGGCCTCCGTTTTCCTCTGCCACCACTAGCGGGTTCCAAGTTGAGTATATTCAGAGCTCGTGCGTCGGATTCCATTCGAACGATATGCTATTTACTGAGTATAAAAATAAAAAATTTCAGGGTTTTTGAGTCTGTTTCGGGATTACTAGATTACGGTATTCTAGGGACTATTTCGGGATTTTCGGGACTATTTTAAAATTTTAAGGATATTCGGGATTCTCGGGATTCTCGGAAATATTTAAAAATGTGTGCAGAATAAATATTAAAAGTTCTCAGAATTTTAATTGGTTTTCTAATTAGTGTGCACTGAGCCAAAAGTACAATGGTTTTTTTTCAACGAAGTTATTGTTTGGTTTGAAAATTTGAAAACAAATTCAAATGTCCGGCTGTAGGTGAATGTGCAGATGTGCTTGCTGTTATTTCTTGGCTTCCAGCGGTTCAAGTACGAATGCCGTCAGCGCAAAATATAACTTATATTTTTCGGCTTCAGGGTTTTCTTAATTATGAAAGGGCATCTGGGAAGTGCAGAAGCAACTCAAACGACGAAGAAAATCCATTAAAGTTGAAGATTTGAAGACCCATTTATAAAGCGGCCATAGTTGAGTGTGCAGAGATGCTTGCTCTTATTTGGTGATTGTCATTTATTAAACGGCAAAACAGATTTTGGCACAATTGTTTTTCTTGCAATACAAAAACAGATTTTGGCACAATTGTTTTTCTTGCAATACCACAATACTCCAGCACATTGTTATTGTTCAATAAATTACTATAAGTGGCCATCGGTATTTTTAGGGATAGTAGTTGAGAGTAAGTGGAAGGTTAATTTTCTAGAGCTTCTCAAATATTGCAAATAACGCGATTTTTTGACATTTTGACCATGTTTTTCTCAAAATCTGGAGCTGACGGAAACTTTTTACTTACAGATTCGCAATCAGCACAAAAGGGTCTATCAAAAACAGCTTTAACATTTTCCGCACCAAAATCAGTGTTGCCCTGTGTTATTTAAAGCAAAATATGGAAAAAAGGTTTAAATCGCAAGCCTTAATTAAACAAATTACAATGGTTTACCTAGTTAAGTACGTATTTTCATGTTCACGGCATCTACGAAGTTGAAAGGATTTTAATCTCTTATGCTACATTTGCACCCAATTTGACAATAAACAAGAAAATATGAACACTTCCCCAAATTCAGATCGCTAGATAATAAATACTAAAAAAAGCAATTTCGCTTGAAAGAAGGTAATTGGCAGTTCGAGCGATCCGCTGTCGCGTCACGCTACACGATTTCTCTGTACACCTGACATAGCCTAGTAGGTACTATACTTGAATAACATATTTAGGGGATTCACTTAAACTCGTAAAGTCTTTATGTAAGGCTAGAACGCCCCCTTTGCGAAAAGGTGTAAATAGGTACGCAAAGCGATTGCTTAACAGATCAACCAGGATTTTGTGAAGCAATTTTCGTTACTCAGTATTTCCTATAACATCCCGCCATCTTATCTCTATCACTCTTGGCTAAAAGACAGTTAAAAATGCCGAAAATTTGTTAAAGGATGAAATTCATTCATTTTTTCGCGTATTAATTTTTTAATTTATTTTCATTATTTCATCATACATTTTGGTATAAAAATTTCGGCCCCTCGGCAACACTGAAGTTTACGAGGTCGTTAGCCAATCAAATTCGCCTCGTGAACTTACGAGGGGCTCGTAAATAGAGCTCCATACAAATGTTGACAGTTCTTTCACGAGGCTCGTAAATTTACGAGCTTTACGAGGTGTACGAGGCTTTAACGAGTTTAATTGAAGACCCCTATTTTATTCTTAGCTCTAACGTTTACTTATGAAAGCAAAAACAAAGTAACGATTTAATTTTAAATAAGGTAATATTTGGTAAATGTTTGGCTAAAAATTAAAATACAGCATTGGAGACGCTTTCATATCTCATTTCCCCAACCTCACCCCACATGCATAACTAAACGCCAATAAAAGTCAAGGAACAGCAAAATTTTCTTCAATAATGCTTATGAACGCCTCAAAAGGATGACAAATGGTTTGAGGGTCACTCGAACGTACATAATTCACTTCGCTTTTTCCCTGATGGCAGCAAATTTTCTGGCAATTTCAAGGGATTTAATGTGTCAATGCTGTCAAATGACTCATTTCAGAAAAAGGCAAAAACTTGTCGATGTGGGCTGAATGACAGCACGCAAAAGTTAAAAGTAGCTCTAAATTTAAACTCTCGCCAGCTGTAAAAGTTATAATTATTTTGATGTGCTATGAATACATTAACTGACACTTACACTTGTAGTATCAAATACGGTACTTACGTATATGTAAATTATTAATGGTACATGTATTTCGGTGAATGAAAGAGTGACATAGCTTAAAAAGAACTCATTATGACTAGTAATTGGTAAATGTGTAATTTTGTATGCTGCAACGACGAAAATAGTAATTTTTGCTGAATACAATATACATAAACTGAATTTAATTTTATGAAGCCCGGATATTGCTTGCCTTTGCGCCATCAAATTATATAGGTAATGGTACACTCTAAAAAAAAATTGCTCAGATTTCCTAGCTAAAAGGTTGGTTACTGACTTCCCTTATTACTCGCGCAATTACATGCTTGATTATTCAACGAATAGTTTGTTTAAATTTCGGATATTTTAGAANTTGGTGATACGTGGTTTTGTACTTTAAACGACGATATATGCATTTACATTATACACTTTAGTGCCTTTTGCATGAAAATTTCTTCAGCAGCGGGGCTGAATTGAAACTTGATGAAATGAAAAAGTATAGCTAATATGCATGTGTTTGTTTTTTTTATGTTCGTCTAAGGGCGTAGATGTGCACTTAAAGTTACATTTAGTAGACAGCATGTAAACTTTTGCATGCGATTGTCGCCTGTCTATAAATCTTCTAATGTAAATGCATATTAAGTAAGCGCAGTGAATTAAAGTGAACTGTTGAAGTCAAGTTGAAGTGTTTTGGTTTTTGTATTCTTCATTTTGCCCGTAACTGTACGTGTGCTAGCTTGAGCCAAAGCTTACAGGGCAATTTTGGCTGAGATACTTAGTTACAAGTATTTTCTAAGGCAGTTGAAAGATAGCAGATAATATAGTTTTATATAGTTAGATTTTGTTTATGCAGGCATGAACGCCTTAAAAAAGCTCAGTTGTCAATTTTCATAGTGAAAAGCTCTTTTGGCAGGAAGATGTATGCATATAGATAATTTTTCTCGCAACTGCCGAGTTTCTTCTTTTCTTTATATAATTTATATTTTCTTTTTTTTAATTTAATAGTGATGTGAGTCAATAGTTTTGAATTATTGATCGATACTCCGTACCGATTTAAAATTTATCCAATACTTTTGATGCTCGATACCGAAATATTGAAATATCTAATAATAACGCACAGTAGCAAAAAAAAAAATGGAATTAAAGCAGCTCATGGGAGCCTCGCCTATGGAGGCCTAATGTAGGCACTAATAGAGGTTTTAACGCCGAGTAAACTATATTTGTATTGACAGTTTGCAATGAAAATTCGGAATGGGGTTTTTCTAAAACTTCATATTGTCCCCCTTAAGCCAGAATCATGAATGTGCAAAATTTACCAATTTTGAATTAAAGGGTTGACTTGATTAACCTTTGGCTATTCTATGTTATACCGACAAACTTGGTATTATATGTTTTTTTAGGAAAAGAGCTTTACTTTCTTAAATAAATAATAAAAATTAAATAAACTAAGGGAAAATTGCCAAAATTTACTAAAAGTTCGAGTCCTGATTTCTCTTCTGGTCACTGTATGTATTCCTCGATTCGAATCAAAGGCATTTAGATTAGAATATAATAAATGTTTATGGAAAAAATTACGATCATATACAATATCACTTAAATCTCGTTCATAGGCTTACCATTGTAATGAGCTGTTAAGGCGTCGAAACACCGAATACGGGACGAATACAGGACATTAAAAGGAATACATAACATTTGGCGTCCCGTATAAAATAAATAGATTACCAGAACAATGGGTAAAAAAAGAGAACTGTCCCGAATAATACACCGTAGCTATAAGGGACTTTGTTTACTTAGAAGCCAGCATACTGTCCTTCAGAGATAGACGAAGCAAAATTCTTGCCCATAGGTGCTTAATCAAGCTTAGTAGGGTCTTCTTGATGAACATAAATTAAACTGAACAAATCTCGGATCATTCTTGTTTGCTCATAAATATGACATAGTAATGTAGACGAACAACTTTGCACAAGGTTCGGCGCCCTTGGGGTTAGATAGATGAGTAGGGTTATGTTACGAAGAGAAAATTCTAGGAAAATTAATATGGTTAAGATGCATATGCTATATACAGTAAAGAGAAAAATAATAGAAAC
>NW_016161347.1:17497-21100 GCF_001687245.7 Rhagoletis zephyria
AAGTTATAATACCCTTGTGCACAAGTGGGCTCGGGTATAAAAACACATTTTGCAAAGTTGACGGAGCGGGAAGGGGAGGACATGGGAGGAGTTTTTGGCACAGCTCAATGTTCAACTGAAATTTTTTTATTAAATAAATGTATGTATAGTATATACTTATGTTAATATGTGTATGTTGGTATGAAATTGGTGAGCAAAACCAAAAAGAGAAAATCATAGAACTTGTTTATTTTTGAACCTGAAATTAGCAACTTGAAATCGATATAAAAAGGAAATGGGAACCAACTTTTGCAAATGCTTTGATATTTGTTCATATTTTGACCTCATTTATAGATTGTAATTGGTCTCATTTCCATCACTTTTTAAGTGTTGCACTGTGCAATCTAAAAACTTTGAAAACAAAAAGATCTGGGCATGAATCACGTATGACGACAATCGTCTGAACGATATCGTGTCGAGATTCTCTTGCTTCATAAAAATCAAAAATTGTTTGATCGTTTGTGCGATATCGTCAACTCGATTCCAGTTTTGCTTCACGTAACAGTAACAGTGACACGTAACAGCAACACAAATGCATAAATCAGTGTTTTGACAACATCGCTTTGTCAGTATCGTTTGAACGACTATCGTTTCAAAGTTACGTGATTCATGCCCTGTTCTCTGTATCTTTTACTTTTATTATAATTAATGGTGCTACGGATTGTCCTGTTATTTTTCGGTATTCCTCAGTGTACCTTACAAAATTTTTCAATTATACATATTTTTCACTAGTCTTATCTATGCAAATGTAAATTTACCTACCAACAAATCTACAAAAATCTATATTAGCATTTTTTAACTTACAGATAAATATGTAAAACGTCCACCTCGCAAGGCGTACGGCCGCCTCAGCGCTGATTCTGATGACGCCAGTTCACAGCACAAACACAAAATCGATGATCCTTTCGAAGATTACGATAACTTCAAAATAATAACATCAGATAGCAGTTGTAGCCACAACAATGTAAATGGCAACATGAATGGTAATGGCAGCGCTACATGTTCGCATGGTCCGGACGATGACAGAGATGGAGAAGGATGTGGTGGTGATAGTGGGAGTGTAGCTGCTCTTGATGCCAAAATGATTTCCTGCACACTGCCCGATTGTCAGGGAAATTTCGTAAATGGTGGCGTGGTGTGTGATTTAGATGTTATGACAGGTCTATGCAGAGGTGATGTTGGTGCTGCCTCTAAATCGAATTCATCGGCGACACAAAGGCAAAAAGTAGTCAACGAGAATACTATTAACCGCTTGCAGGCGATGGCGATGTCAGATGATGATGATTATGGTGAGTACCAAAGAGCAAAGCAGATTTACATACATATAGAATATTAGTCATAAATAATAATGAAGGTGGTTAAGTACTAGAGCATTGGTTGAACGGACGATTATTTTAATAGAATACATAAATGAATCGAAGATAGGAATCAATCTGATTTGAGAAAGGGGCTTAAAATAGTTAAATAAGACAATGTTGTTTTTTTTAATTACCAGAAATACTTTATAGTCTGCTGTAATTGCTGTGAATTTCCGTTGCAAACATTCGCAGAAGATCTTGAAACGTATTCCAAAGTAAGCAAACAGTTTGAATTTTAGAAAAAAAAACCTTTAATTAACTTAAACTTTAATTTTAAAGCAAAACAAAACCGACTTCAATTCCCTTATAAAAATTTAAGATTATCGTTAATTTCTTCAACATCCAATGATCGGATCTAAACCAACTTAGCACAGTACCATCCTTGAGGTAACACCTTTGCTTTAAAAAAAGAATTATAGAAATCAGTTATGCAGTAACATACATAAAAAAAATAAAAAAACTATTCAGACGAATTGACAACCTTTTTTTGAAGCCGTTTGAAGCCATTTAAAAAAATGTTGAGATTGCGAACATAAATATTTTCGTATTCATGCAAGACCTTCTCTTTTATTGATTGTAGATTTTTTACCTAGTTTCTTTTTTGTTTATTCGCAGATGAATCTCTGACATGCAATGTTTGTGATAGAGCTTTCCATTGTCATAGGCAATTGGCATCGCATCAGCAGAAAAAGCGTCATTTCGGGTGAGTATACCTATGAAATACAATTACATACTTAGGCTACTGAAGGCGAATAAATTGTTTTGTATTTTGTCTTTTGTGTTTATGAACAAGAGAGGAAAAGAAAACATATCTATGTTTTAACTTCTTTATTATAAATTTTCAAATGGAAGAGTTAGTTCGGGCATTGAGGGTTAATTGAATTAGGTGAATAACTCTGATACTTCCCTAATTGATATACATAACTACATAGAGGCCGGCCGCTGTGGTGTAGTGGTTAGCAGTATGCGCATCACTGCGCAGGGCCTGGGTTCAAGCACTGGTCAAAGCAGCTTCGCAAATATAGAAAAAATAATTTTTCTTAACAGCGGTCGCCCCTGGGCTGGCAAAGGCAAACCTCCTTTATATTTCTGCCATGAAAAAACAGGTTCTTATAAAAATATAATCGCCGTTCGGAGTCGTCGTAAAACTGTAGTCCCCCATGTGTGTGCCAACAACAAGGCGCACGCCACAAATCTAAGGAAAAGCTTGGCCAAACATAACAATATACATATACATACAATATATATAACAATCATGAAGGCTACATACTAGACGATACATATACATATATCTAGTCTCTGCTAGAGATGAACTGTCATACGGCAGTCTCGAAGTCACATTGGACTTGTTCTTTCGTCACACCGTGTTCATCACATTAAACTTAACTCTGGCTTTACTAATTCGGCGGTCAATATATTCGTCTGTACCGCCACCGGGCGCAACTTCGCTGGCAGGGCATGTGAAATTCCTAAAAGTCTCTAGAGTGTGGCCGGAGGGCAACTCGTCGCCACAAGACTTCGCTGGCACACTTAGTTCTTTCAAAATCAACAAACTTCAAATCCAAGTAAGTGAGGATATTCTAAAACAGGAATTAATTTCCCCCGTTGACATCGTACGATAGCAATCCGGAAATTGTCGCTAACTCGTTTGAGAAGAGCTCCTCTGCTCTTAATTTGTCGCACTGCTCGAAATTTAATTTAGATCTTCTGCCAAGCGATTTAAAATTAAATTTGCAATGATCTTTGCCGCTGCAGGCAAAACGCACACCACGCGCGAATTATCACAATCCATCAACTTCGGTGCACTCGAATGGTAAGCAGTAACTATGCCCTGCTAATGAGTGAATGCAGCAACTCATCGGCGAGGTTGGCAAAATTTTCAAAAATTCCAGCGGTATTCAATTTGATCCTGCAATTTTTAACGGATGCCAGTTCGGATACAGTGGACGCATCAGAAGTTCAATTTACCTTATGTTTCGCATGATATTGAGAAAGAAGTTCCCTTCTACACATTGGCATTACTGGCAGAGACTAGGTTGGTTGGTTGACTAAAACAGCACAAAATCTAAATAGATATAGCCACATCTTGTGAAATCTTGTCAGAAAGCTCTGCTGCATGCGTTTGGACTATGCACTGTGGTAACTTTTAATGCTTTCAACAGCGGTAGTAAGTCGGCGCTAAGACGTCGAGCAAATTCTATACATA
>NW_016161347.1:21200-52519 GCF_001687245.7 Rhagoletis zephyria
TATCGGTATCGCTTCTGTTCATACTTGAACTACAATTTTCATATTTTTTGATAATTTTTAGTTTTAAATATTTTTGACACCTCAATCAAATGAAAACTTCTGGTAATTTCAGATTAGCTAGTTGCAATAAAATGAAAAATAATCAAAATCGTGATATATTGATTGTGAGTAATTGATATAAATGTACATACGTATGTAAGTTTATATGCTTCGCCTTTTTTTGTGCCATTTTAAAACTTGAGATTTTTCCTACAGTATTATTTTTAATGTCCCCGTTTCCTTTAAGAGAATGCGATGTCGGCCTCCCTTTAGGTACTTAAGTCCAGTTTTCGCATATATGTACAAGGTTTTAGGCCTTTGGCTGTGATATATTCAGAGACGATTACCAAAACCCTGTTTTTTTTTGTAAATTGTGTTGAAGAAGGGCAGAAACTGTACCCTGGTCAGAGATTTTTTTTTTGGCATGTGGTGTAAGTTACAACCATTAAATAAATAAAAAATTTGCTTACAAATTGTGTGCCCCAAACAAAAAGGGAAGAGAAACTTTCGAGTTGTATTATATATGTTGGTATGTAGATATGTATGCATTTCAGTAATTTACGCAAATTAGGCACGTTGATGGAATGAAATTTATTACATCGTAAACTGGCGCTATTTTAATACTGAAATTGTATGTAATGGCGAAACACGTGCTGATAAAGAGAGCAAAGAAAGGCGAAAAAATCACATAGAAATTAAATTTTGCTTTATGAGTAATATTTGCAGAATAAATAGCCGAAAGCAATGAGCAGCGTTTCATCTTACACCAATTTTGCGGTTTTATCCTCATAAATACGGACATAATAATGCATGAATTTGCATAAATAGGCATTTGTTTATAAACAAAGGCATATATGAATATTGCAGTATATTAAAGCTTTTTTTGTAGATATATAATTTATGTTTATTATTACATATATGCATTTCTTAGCCATTTTTCACTCACTATATTGTAATGTAAAATTCCATATACTTTTAAATTAAATGACAACCCATCAGCTCCTTTTATGAAAGAACATTTTAATAGTGAAGAAATTTAGATTACTCACAGCAGCCACCGCTGTGCAATGCCAATGTATACTTCGGGGCGTGTGAGTAACTTTTGAAACACATGACCTAACAAACTCGGGATACGTTAGCGCAGCTATGGACATATAAATGTATACCAAAATATTTAGGATGAAGAAGAAAAAAAACTATTGAGTGAAGTCTGTCTTTCCGCCCGCCCTTGCAGACAAAACGCAATTGCTTAGTTTTTATTTATCTAGCCCATTATATCTATATAGATAATATTCATGATCCTTTTGAGAGGAATCCGAATTCGAAAAGAGGGGGAGCAATTAATCTATACAGAAAAATGTATAGAGGTATGTATTTGTATACATAACTTCAAAACTAAAGTATTTTTTCGTATCCAATCTGTCGCCAATCTGTTATCATTATTAGAGGCACAGCCTAAGAGTAGAGCCTTTTACAAAACATTTCAATACCCATTGTCCTTCAAACTTAAATAGGCGCCTGGTGTCCAGACCATCTCAAATTAAAAAAAAAAAAAAATATATGTAATATATAAAACAGTTTTGAAGTGTTTGGGGCGCTTTTGGCCGAAGCAAGTTTTTATTTTTTGATGAAAGTTTGAAGTTATAGTTATGCTTTTGTTTTTTAAGTTAACTATAACAAAGAACTTTTTATATTGTTTATAATATACACTTTATTTTATTTATTTATTGCACTGTTTTTTATTTTTTTTTTTATTTTTTAGTTAAGCATTAAAAATTCTTGAAAAAAATTTCACATATAGTTAAATGAGACTAAACTTCCCAGAAAACCAGTAAATAACACCAAGAGTTTTAGTAAAGTTCAAATATCTCTTTATCTCATTACACTATTTATGTAGTACGTTGCAAATTAATTAGCTCATAAATCAATTGCCTGTAATACTCAAATACATACGCATGCATACAAGAAAAATTAAATATGTAAGTTAGATATGCAAGCATAATGAGAGTAACTAATCCAAAAGCTGAATTAATTACGAGATGAATTAACGAATGCGGCAACTTTCATTTTCTATTCACTCACACAAATGAGTATTAAGGGAAAGCAGCAGATTTTCCATTTATTTTTGTCCCATCAAGTTCATTATCATTGCGCTCATTAGCATTGTCATCAGCAGGAGCAGCTGAACTCGTTAATTGAAGAAGCCCAACACATTACACACTTACATATGTAGACTAATGAGCGCCTTCAACACCATCAGACAGACCTCAGCTACAGAGCGTTCCGAATTGTCTGTTTAGTATAAAGGTCTGATTATGCATACTTCGCGTAACTTCGCACAACCATTTATACCAGCGCAATAGAAATGTAACTTAAGAAAATGTGAAGCAAAATCTAAACGCTATAGATCGCTAAGTTTTTAAAAGTTCTGCTAATTTCTGGATATTGGAGTACATACAAAGTACATACATAATTACTGCTTGAAGTTTATGCGAAGTTGTGCGAAGGTATGCGAAGCAAGCGTAATCAGACCATAAGTCTAAATATTTTCGCTGTCGCTACCACTTTCCACCGCTTGCATAATTGCAAAATAAGTAATTAGCGTTAAGCTTATTTTGCCTTTGTTCTAATTTTAAGGTTTATTTACACTAATGTAGCACTGAGTTTTTAGAATTTAGTAATNAGAAGTACCTGCGCAAAAATGTAATTTATTGAATGTGGGAAATTTTTGAACATGCAGCTGTATTTAGCATGCATTTAGGCGCCTGGTGTTAGCAGTCACGCCTAAACAGTATTATGAGATTAGTGATATTTAGGAGCGTAATTAAAAAGGCTCCTTAGAGCACAATATTAAAACCTAATATGCAACTTCCAAATGAAAAATAATACAAATGCCATATTTTCTGCGATAATCGAAAAATTCAATCTACTTAACTGAACGATTAACAGACATTCTGTAGAAGCAGTTTCCAGCAAAATAAAATATAAGTACGACTTTTTTTTGTTATGCCCCAGTGGGATAATCTTAAATTAAGATTAGTGTTAACCAGACATTGCGTAACCGGCCCTTAACTGGCAGTCGACCAGTTAAACATCGTTATCGACGTTGCCGTCTCTATAGCTGTGTTTCCGTGGCAAGCCAATATGTACATCGTCTTTGCTCTACGTTTATAACAAGTTATACTAAGGCAGTACCCAAGGTGTTGTATACTGTCGTATTGTTGTATGATGCAAACTTTAAATGGCTAAATTTTCCACCATCAAAAAATAATTGGTTGTGGTTTCAAGTAGTCTTAACATTTATTTAGCCGTTAAAAACTTTACGACATACGACAATATGTAATTTTTTGAACCACCTAACTATATTTATGTGAATTGCGGAGTCATTTTCATGTGTACCTTTACGAGCATTTTTCGGTCAACCTATCAATATTGACATTTTTTCCGACAATTTTGGCATTTTCTGCACAGACCAACGTTTAATAAAAACAGCAAAAGTAAAGGATAAACTGTTAAAGAAATAAACCTTAAATTGTAAGCAACGGTCAAGCTATCCTTTTTATTATGAAATTAAAGCTATTTTCTTCATTTATTATTGTTGTAAATTAATTAAAATATATACATATGTAGCCACAATCCAATCATTTAGCTTTCATTTAAATTCATTTTTCTTTATTACATTGCCTTTCATATCAAAGTTAATAAAGCACATGCCAAAGAAATGTATGCAATGCTTTTATTTAAAACTCTCCTCTTTCTCTTACAGTTGCAGCGCCTGCGATAGCCTCTTTCCATCACTCATGATACTAGAACATCACAAAGAAGAATTCGAACATTGGAGTGACGATGAAATAAGCCGACGAATTTGCTGTAGACGAAATCGGGGGGAAGATTATTTTACTGATACAGACTCGTTCACGAGTGAAGCTGAAAGTGAGGATCTGGAGAGGCTGTTGTAAAAAGGGGGAACTTAACTATTGTAAAAAGGAAAAACTGAATAAGTGTGAGAGAAAATATCAGGAAGTAATTAATGTGCGTATTAAAACCAGCTGCTGGCATATTTATATGTACACATGTATCTATGTACATACATATATATAAATGAACGAGACATGTTAAATGTACACAAAAAGTTAAAATATCATATCTAATTACATACATACATAAATAGACAAGTGCATATATGAATGTATGTATATATTTCTGAAACAATGCCAGCTGCTGGCCAAACAAATCTTTATATACTCTAAGTAACTACAATGGTAGATAAATACATATGTAGAAGTTCTTGTGTATTCATGTACTTAAGCATGTAAAAGTCAGAGAAATGCTAGGAGCAAAGCACATGCTAAATATTTTTTTATATCCTCTCAGCAAACAAGATACAGGAAGTGTACAGCCCCAGGATAAATAAAAATACAAGTAGAGTATACATATGTTAACTTGTAAGTTACAAATATAAACAAATATTTATTACCGATTTCAACTTGTATGTATGTAAATAACTACATATCGAGCCCTAACCGCCAAAATAACGTAAGCGACATTTTTTTTCAAAATTTTNAATTTTGAAAAAAATGTCGCTTACGTTATTTTGGCGGTTAGGGCTCGATATGTTTCAATACTGTCATAACTAATTTAAAAAACAAAAACTCGAGAAAAATTTGAATTTATGTACATATGTATGTATACTGGGCGGGTCGACTTTTTCCCATAAAATTGCATATGGGAAAAATGCTCTAAATATCATTCTGAACAACTTTTCTTAAGAAACTATGGGCCTAAAACCAATTTTGAGCTAGCGAATTTTAAGGGCATATTTCATATAAGGTAATACAAAATTTTGTGGGAAAAGCTTAAACAAATAGCTGATTTAAGAGTATAAGGGTACAAAAAGTAGCTAATTTTTTTAAATACGTAGACGGTGCCACGCCCTTTGTCCAAAATTTTATCATAAACGTATTTTCTGCTAAAGAATTATTGCAAACATCAATTTTGAATAAATTAGCTACAGTATTTTCTGATTTATTGAAGATTTCGTATTTCTCTAATTAACCGTTATAGGGGATGTGAACGTGGTTATGGTCCAATTATAAAAATTTTCAGTCGTTTGGTATGTTGTACCAAGGTCAAAAATTGTCAAAGTTTGGGAGAAATTTGTGAAGCGGTTACCAAGATATACACATGTAGTCATAAGTGGGAGTTGCTACGCCCATTTTCCAAAAATTTATAATATTCTAATTTTTTGTCTAAAAATTATTGTAAGTATCAATTTTGGGTGAATAATCTTCAGTAAATAGTTTCTAAAATATCTCGGTTTCGTATTTCTGAAAATTACCGTTATATGGGAGGTAGGCGTGGTGATTGTCCGATTTTCCCATTTTCAATACCATCCTTCCTACGCCCGAAAGAAGTGCACGTACAAAGTTTCGTTAAGATAGCTAAATTGTTACTCGAGTTATCATTTACACAGACGGATAGACGGACGTACGGACGGACAGACAGGCACCGCTTAATCGATTTCTCTTTTTTATTCTGTTCATTTATGTATGCATTTGTCTATATTTATGCACAGACGGACAGACGGACGTGCGGATGGACAGATAGTCACCGCTTAACCGATCTTTTTTATCAATGCTGATCATTTATGTATTTACAAAAAAATAAACTACTTTTTGTACCCGACACTAATAGATTAGATATTTGTTTAAGTTTTTCCACAATATTTTGTATTACCTGTTATGAAACGTCCCCTTAAAAGTTGCTCGGAATGATATGTAGAGCAGTTTCCGGATATGCGATTTTTCCGTTTTTCTGTTCCCCTACAAATCGACCCGCTCTATATTGTATATTCCCACAGTAAAAATGAATACGTATCTTTCTGCTGAGCTACTGGTAATCGGTACTGCTTTGGAATTTTTTTTAAGCATAAAAGAACAGGTAGCGGTCCTTTCTGTACGCATTATTGAATTAAATGAGTGATATGTGTATTTTAGATGAGAATATAGCAAATATATTTTTAAACGAGACTATAGAAAAAAGCAAGATAATTCTCCGAAAAATAATTTAATTTGAATACATTTTGATGAAGCCCACAGGGCAGGCACTTTTAGTCAGTAAAATAATATATACATTTGTATGTATGACTATAAGTATTTGAAAAATATTTTTGCATTCAAAACCACCTGCAAGCACTGTACAATTTATCAAAAAATTCCAAGCCATATCAAATTTCGGACCTTTGTTTTTAATATAAAATTTTTGAGAAAATTATCTTTCAAAATGTAGCTAATGTTTTATAGTTTTTATATGTATAGAAAATAGAAGTATAAAAGTACCTTCTAATTATAACCTATTAATTATTTAACAGTTATACTAATAAATAAAATTAAATAAAATGTACGTAATGATTTTGATATACATGTGTAAATTTATAATCGAGAGCCCGCAACAGCGAAGAAAGAAAACTTGTTATAAGGTAAATATATGGCCCCAAACGAAACTTGTTTTCGAAGTAACAAAATTCTATAAGAAGTAAATTATTTTGGGGAAATAGCCCTTCTACAAAGGGCCTAAAATTAAGTAAAAAATTTTTATAATTTTTGATTGTTTGGCAAAAAATTGAAATTTCAACTGAGTTGAATGTCAAATGTCTCACTTATTTTAGCTTTATGTTCTGTTGCGACTTTACTTCATAGTAGCAATTGATTCGAAAAAAAAACATTGCAAAGTCATAAATAAAAATCGGATTTTGATATGTTCAATATAAAGGACAAGTCCAATGAAATAGTTAAGAATGTGCGTATCAGCTTGCTTGGCTACGCGGCTCTTTTGAAAGTAGCAAGAAGGAAATGTACGTAAATACGTTATTTACGTTTGTTTACGTCGAAGTGCTTGTTTTAATATACATATGTAAATATGTTTTACAGAATATTGTTAAAAATCAATATTCGATAATGTCATTCATCTTCTGTTGGCACCTGAGATCGAAATAATTCATTGGCATGCTATTCAATTCAATGATTCGCTTATGTTTTGTATGAAACATGAGCTGGAAATTATGTACAGTGACGAACAAAAGTATTGGCACATCTCTAAACTTTGTGCAAAATTCAGGAAAATTCATTAAATTGGCACACTAATTTGCAACTTTTTATTAGAAGAATTCAAAGTATGCAAATTGCAAGTTAAAAGTTGCTAGCAAATCGCGTTGAGTTTGGGCAATTTTTTTAGTGGAAGGTGTTACTCATTTTCTCCATACAAAAAATAATTGTCGAATATACTTTGTATGGAAGAATTTGGTGTAGAATGAACTATATTTTTATAAGAAATTATCGAAAATAAATTAGAATAAAAAATTTTGCATATATTGCGAAAAATGCACTGTGCCAATACTTCTGTTCGGCACTGTATGTTACTCATACGCCAATTATCACCGGGTTTGATCAAAGTTAATAGGGAACAAATGTGGATGTTCACACCAGTCACGTTATCAGGTTATTTGATAATTTTTTTATGTAATTTATAGGGCTGTCTGTTGTTTTTAGGAAAAATCACAAGAAATATTTTCATTATTTCTGTTGCTTGAAAAAGTACTTTGCTGTTGCTGTAAATTTTCTTGAAGAAATTAACATACGAAATTTCACTTTTTGAGCATCATTTTATGCTCTCACCCCATAGGAATATTCTATACCGGAAATAATATACCCATATTTTTTTTATTTTGAAATCAAAAAGTATTTAGAAGTCGCTCAAAGCGTCCAAAGTCTTCCATGTAATTTATATGGGGAAAAAACAGCGTCTTGTAGAAATGGTATAGAATTCTTATAAATCAATACTTTTCTATTAAAAAACTCTGTTTATCTGCAGAAGATTCGCAGTAATAATATCCGACTATTTAGTTAACCATTTTTTCATCGCAACTATAATTTATGTGTCCTCTAAAAACCCCCGAAAAATGCAGTAGGGGTAGCAATAAAAAATCGTTAGTATTGAAAAGTGGTTAAATAAAAAATTTTGTATTATTATTGAAAGTATCGTGAAGAGAACCGGGGTTTTCCGATCGAAAAATATTGATTTTCAAAAATTCTATATAATTTCTACGAAAAGTTGTGTTTTTCCATCATATAAGATACATGGAAAACTTTGGGCGCTTTAAGCGATCTATAAATGTTTCTTGATTTCAAAATAAAAAATAGGAGTATATTTTTATCGATACAGAACAATCCTAGGGGATGAGAACATTAAAATTTCGAGTATACTTTTTTAGACCACATACAGTATGTAAATAATAAAATTAATTGTTTTATATATACATACATATACACTATGGCGTTAGTTGTAGTGCATTTCTAATTTCACTACCAGTATATGGTTAGTGTTAGTGCATTTTAATTACATACATTACCACTATGTATATGGTTAACGAGAGTGCTTTTAAAATTTCACTAACACTAGGACAGCTAACTCTAGCTAACACTAGGTTAACCGAACGAAAATTTCACTACCACTGACTAATTAAGCTAGTTAACAAATTTAGGAAAATTTAGCAAACCGTGATTTAAATACCCATGTCCTTACAACAAGTTTGTTCAAAAATGTACTAAGTTCATAGTGGTAGCGAAATCATTTTGTTACTACCACTATTCACTTAGCGGTAATGCATTTCAAATTTCGCTTTTGAAAAATGCTACCAATAATGTCAGTTACGCGGTTTTGCAGAATGACGATACGCGGTTTTGTACTTTAAACAACGATATGTTTATATATGTGCGTGTACCCTGCAGGAAATGTATCTAACTATAAGCTAACTTTACGCTGATTAGGAAGGAGCTAAAAGTCACTTGTTGTCTGTATATTTTCTGTGACGAAAGCTAACTATATTTCTATGGCGATTGCTACGAAATAGTCAAGGGTGGTTTACCTCTGCATTTAATGTAACTAGCTTGTAACTATCAATAGGAAAAACAATATTCTTTCTTAAATTTTTTATTTCTTTTTTTTTTACTCTATTTATTTTATTACATTTCATATATGTTTTCATATTCTGTTGTAGGTGGTCCGAACTCCGTCAGACATACCCTGCAGGAAATGGGACTAGTTTGTGGCTAACTATTAACTAACTAGCTTTCGACTAGTGGTGATTATTTATTAACTATTTCCTTTGGCCGTAACTAACTTATTTTGAAGGGCGATGGCCGCAAAATAGTGATAACTGGTTTCCTCTGCATTAGATGTCATCTAACTACTTAAGGACATAAAAATCAATGAGAAAAATGAAATATTTTTTGTTTATTTATTTATTTATTTATTTGCTTTATTTTATTACATTTCATATTTGTGTACATATTCTGCTGTAGGTGGTCCGATATTCGAACACCGTCAGACATAACTTCAAAATGATAATGTAAAATTTCAATCTTCCTTTTATTTGTGCTGAATACGAAAAAGGATCTGCGAAGTTCAGACAAAAAAAGGTATTGAAAGTAATTTTTGTGTAAAGAAAACAAACTCCCGATAACGTCTGCACAACTCTCGCACGACTTTACAACTAACTTAAAGTTAGTTTTGTCATAGCTAGTTAGAAGCTAGTTATTTATCGAACTCCCCCAAAAAACGCGTCCTTCTTCGCCGTCAACTAGGTTATGCGTCTTTCTTCGCCGAAGTTTTTATTAAGCGCCTTTTTTCGTGCAATTTTTTTTATGCGTCTGTTTTCGCCGTCGAAACACTAGCGCGCCTTTATTCATCTCTAGTGACGGTATGTTTTAATAGGCTAAAAATTCGCGTTGACATTTGAATATTTTTTTGTTTGCCGACGGTATTATTATTTTCTTCCAGGTAGGCACTTCGAACTTGAATTTTGCGCAACTTTTTAGAATTTTTCTATTTTTTTGTAAAAGTGAGATATTTGGATTGGACATGGCTTTTTTTGACATATAATTTTGTCTCAGGAAAACTGCTTCAAAAAATACTGTACTGAGAAAAATGATTTTCTTTACAAATGGAGATACTGCGAAACGGGATTATTTCGCTGTAATATACACTTTTTTGTCCGAAAAAGGATACGAACGTTATATATACATACACTTAATATTAACCAGAAAAAAGAAAAGAAATTTTCCCTATAAAATGTCTAAGGCAAACTACTTCTGGGAAGATGGCATACGGTATGACGCAAAAGGACAAAAAAAGCGTTTCCGAGAAGCTTTTCAGAGTTCCAGAGTTCTTTAAAAGGAAAAACAAAACTTTAAAAATTGTGTATGCCAGATTCACTCAGCATACGAGATGTCGCAAAAAGGCAAATAAAAAACTGTTCTGTGTAGCTTTTAAATAGCTGTAGAGTTCTTGCAAAGGAAAAAAATTCCTGCAAAATTACCCCGATTTTTTTTTTTTCAAAAAGTGGACAAAGTCAAAGGATTTTGGCTGGAGAGGAGCTGGAGCACAAATCTAAAACAAATCATTTGCCCCATATCTCTTTAACGAAAATTAAATTTACTTAGTTTTTTTTTGTTATTGCCACTGAAAACAACCATGTTAAACAAATATTCATTATATTTTTACTTGGCAATACTGTTCATAGCATAATGCCCAGCAGTTAGGAATAATTGCCACGTCAACTTGATCGGCGATAAAAAAATAATGCCCTCGAAGCCAGCAGAAAATTTTGTCGGAGACCAAAGGAAAAAGGCTACAATTTTCTTTCATTTACGTATCCAAAAGCGTTCAAAAAAGTGCAGTTTCCTTACCCGGAAACGAACGGAAAACGACTAACATTTTCATTCATTTTCGTTTCTTGTCTGTACATAAATTTCTTCCGCATACCTTATTGGAAAAACGGACTGTCAAAGTATTGGAATCGGTAAACGGACAAAAATCTTTTTGCTGGCTGGGTTAATATATGCCATTTTATTTCAATAGAAATTTTATTGAGAACATATAAAAAAAACCTTAGTCGAAATTTTTTAAATTTTTCTTTGGATACAGAAGTGCTTCTATAGCATGTAAATGCATATCTTCATAAAAAAAATAAAAAAATTTCGATAATTATTTTTTTGTTGCTAGGGATCGTAAAGAAATTAAATAAACAAAGATGGTTTTTATTGGGAGTGTAACGAAGCTAAGAGCGGAGTGCGGAGCGAAATAAAATACCGAAGCGGAGCGATGAAAAAAACCCCATTGCTTCGAAGCCCCCTTTTTTTTCTTTGTTTCAACCGACTTTGAATTTTGTTTCCTGTTAGATACCATATCCTGCCATGCTGAAACCGAAAAAACAAAGACTGTGAAGAATATGCCTACCTATTTGTAACTAATTTTACGAAAGTAGAAAAAAAATCATATTCTTTCATATTCTTAGGCCTGCATGTTAAGCTAACTTTGTCTGCAGTCAGAGACTAGTCAACATTTTACTTTCAGTTTAAATCAATTCCAGGTGCCACCTAATGCCACTGGTTATTTTTCATATTCTGGGAGGTGGGCTTTTTATGGTGTTTTTAAGGCGATTTTGAGGTTAGGTTTGTATGTAGGTTGTTCATACCAAGTGCGGACCAGTCCTTCAGCATATGACCCTTCCACTGTGCTCGTGGGCACATGTCCAATCAGGCGCAATCGCTGTATTTTTATGCGCTTAACTACTATGCCCATGTGGAAACCACTGCAGAAAATAATTATTAGTATAGTAAAGTAGTAAAATGTTTCTAGTCCTTACCTACCTTTGAGAGTTTGACATGTATTAAAACGAAAGTTTTAAACTTGTGATTTATTTCATCTTTTATGTACTATGTAAAACAATTTCAAATATTTCGAATTCTTTTCTCTCTCCATACGATAAAACTGGTTTGCAGATATTTTCAAATAAAATATGTCTGCCAAGCCCACATACACGCATGCATATTTAATTAACTTTTAACGTTATGTTTACATTAATTGGCTTTTTAATGTTGTAGCGTAACTTGTCGGACGTTTAAGATATTAAACCTCATTTTTATGCATACATACATATTTGTTGTGCGAGTATATTGCTTTTATGATTTTCGGGAACATCAAAGCGGATTTTGCTGGTGGAAGCTAAATAAGAATGTACAAATAAAAAATCATTTTCTTTTCAATAGGGATTATGGAAATAAGTGCGAATTTTTTAAAACCATTTTTAACTGTACATATAATTCTAACCCTTACGTACTGTTTTTTGTCTTATAGATCATAACACAATTTTTTAACTAAAATAAATATTTCGTTGACGCTCCAGTAACAACTACTAGGAACAGTTTTTACCGAATCAACAATGAGTTTATTCCCGTAGCGGGCATAACAATGAAAAAAATTATAGTTTAAAAAACTAAAACCTCCCTATTATAACTGCCATTCGTACTGTTATCAGGTATGTAACTTGAGAATAGAAATCGCTGCATCTTTTAGGCGCATCGATATTACATAGTTACATCCCGAGCTAATAAAAGGAAGGTAAAAGGTAAAAATACAAGATTGCACATTCTCAGCGTCCTGACATTTCTCAAGTAAAAGTAAACAAAACCGAATAGGAGATAAAGGAAGTAGGAACAAAACAGTGAATCTTCTAAAAACGGAATCATTAAATAAAGTGTTAGAAAATTGGAGATTTGTGTGAAGGTATTAGTAAATAATGTCAGCTGCGAAATCCAACGCAAAAAACCCTTATCCAACCAGTATTACTTTGGACTAAGTAGGCAATTCAGAAGTAAAGTCCTTCTCGACATACGAAAATCACACTCTATAAGTCACTCAACATGAGCGTGCTGGTATATGGTGCAGAAGCTCTTACAATGACAAATCCGATGAGGCGGCTCTCGGAGCATTCGAGAGAATAATTTTGCGGAAGATTTAGCGGCCTTTACGCATTAGTTAAGGCCAGTACCACAGGCGATGGAACGATAAGCTGTATGAGCTTTAAAACGACATGGACAGAGTGCAGCGATTTATAGTTCAGCAGTCTGCTGGGTTGGCCATCCTTAATGAACACCGACGCTCCAAATCTAAAATTACTCAACTCGAAACCTGCTGGGTGTTAACAGAGATAGAGGAAGACGCCCGCTTCTATGGAAAAACCAAGTAGAAAGGACTTGGCTTCACTTGGCATTTCTAATTGGCGTCCGTTGGCACAGAAGAGAAACCCAAAATCGCTCAGGCGATCCATTGGTTTTTGAGTTAAGAACAATGAAAACGGCTATCAGTTTGTATGTACATACACATAGATATTTAATAACACCAAAAAGTTGCTGCCATCACGGATTAAAACAATCGTTTCGGGAATAATTAATGTTGGGAATTTCTCTTCATTCAAGTTTTTGTCGGTTAACTTATGTATGTGCATACATACAAGCACAGTACACATGTGTTTATCTGCTATACAATATCTATTCATATACAAGTATAGCGCTGCTGAAGCGCATGGTGGCTGACTGTTGCCGGTTATTTGCATAGAATCCATAACAATCTGCATACATTATTTTAACTCATATCTGTATTATTTCTAAATAGCAAGAACTGTTCACCTTTCCATTTGATAATCGATTTTTGAGCGTTAAATGGGTGCGAGAAATATTAATTTATTTGCAGCATATTTTCACCGTCTTTTATGCTTTTAGCTAAGCTTAGTAGCTGCTCCCTTTAGCCGGCATTTTTGAAATGCAAAACCTTTCTATAAATATCTATACACACATATGTATTGTGAATCTAGCCGTAAGTTGACCATGGCCCTGAACTTGAAATTCTACTATTGTTTGTGGAATGACAAAATTTTGTTTCACCGGCGGTATAAAATAGCGCGTGCAAAGAATCGGAGCGTATTTCGTCAACCTCTTTTGAACTGAAACGTATTTTCTCTGAGCATTGCGTGGAATAAAATGTTACGCTATTTTGTGGTAAGTGAATCGGATAATCGAAAGGAAATTTCGTTAACATTATATGAAATGAAATAAAACAGCAGCGCAACAGCTTTAAATTTTAATTTAATTTGTTTTTATTCGTGGTTTTCTCTTCAGTACTTATGTCTCGTGGCTGCTGCTAGCGCCCAAGGTGAAGGCTACAATTATGCCAGCGCCAGCGCACCCGAACCAAATGTATACATTGCTCCGCCCGATCCAGCACCCGCCACTGTACAAATTGCACCTGCTGAACAATACGCCGATAATGCACCAATTGCTGCCGCTTCACACCACCACATTCAGCCAGCCGCATCCGCGCCGGTGCAAACTGCGTACCGTAAGGACTTTTACTATTTCAGCACCCCTTCCGAAACTGCCGTTCATCGACAAGTCGCACAAGCTTCAGAGCCAGTTGCCACAGTGAAAAAGCACTTGAATGTGATTGTGATTAATGCACATGAAAGCAGCAAACCACACCACCAACAGCCATTGCAGAATACCGTATCACAGTCTGTTGAAGAAACAAAAAATCAAATTTACGTACTCAGCAAAGAGCCAAGTCGTAGCGCACCAAGGCCAGCCGCCTCACAGCAGCACATCACCACCACACACCAATCACACATACCGGAAGTGCACTTTGTAAAGTATAAGACACCCGCTGAGGCGCTCCAACTGCAGCAACAGATTATACAACAGTATGGTGGTGGCAATGTTGTGGACTTGGGCAAACAGGTGGCTGCTTCCAACGTAAATAGGCGGTACCTCGCACCAGCGGCATCGAATGTGAATAATCAATACCTCGCACCAGCTGAAACGGCCGAGTCTGCACCTGAGCCATCAAACGCCTACATTCCACCGAGATTTTTCTTCAAACTATAAGCGATAGGAAATGTGCATGTAGTTGTTATTTTATCCTTTTTAGTCATTTTATTGCAACGTAAGATATAAGTTATTTTCATTAAGCTCTTCGTTTCATTGTGTACTTTTTTCCTTTTATCTCCTGATTCTCTGTGAGAAAATCTATGTATGTATTCAAGTTGTTTTCCAAGAAAAATTACTTAGTTGAAATAAATTCCAGAATATGAACCATTTATTTATTTCTTTATTTGCGCCTTGTGGAATATACGAATAACTATGATGTTCTAGCCTGAATTCCAGAAAATTGAATAATTTGCACGTGGTCAGGTTTTTTTACATTTGGTAAGTTCCGCGAAAATAATAGTTATTTGAGAAAAATTGTGAAAAGTAGAAAATATGTATTTCCAAATATTTTAGCAATCTTGTTTATACAAATATAACGGCGATCGCAAACATGTACCTGATTCGTAAGTATCAATCTATACCCTTATTATTGTCAATATACATATATACAATATGAACATCCATATAGTCAAAATTATGGGAACGAGGAACGAGTGAAAAAAAATTCTTTAACTCACCCGTCAACTTTGATATATTTTGTTGATATACATATGTACATACAATCTTATGGGATCTAGAAACAAGTGCCGATTGACATGGATGGTCTTTTCCCTGCCGAATTCCAGTCAGCGTCTGGTGTGTTTCATGTTCGATACTTGTGTTAATCTAAAAGGCTTTTCTTAAACTTAGTTTCATACCCAAGGGTTGGATTCTGGCGAAAGTTGCGTTCATACCCAAGGGAGGTAGACCCTCCCACGTGAAACCGATAAGCCTTACCTCTTTCTTTCTCAAGGTTCTGGAAAGGCTTCTATACTCGCAGGTGTGACAGAAAATTGATGTTACTAAGCCCTCTTTCTGTTGCACGCCTACTGGAAAGGTAGCTCTGTGGATATAGCTTTGCATAGTGTTGTCCGCAACACTGAAAAGGAACCCGCTTTTAAAGAATTTGCACTAAGCGTGGTCTTAGATATCGAGAGTGCCTTCAATAATGTTCTCTCGGGGGCTGTTCTCCAAGCCCTAACTCGCATTTGGCTTAATTACCCTCTGGTCGAGTCTGTTCATCGCCTCTTAGGCAGTAGAACTATATGTATATTCGGAGATGGGGGAGGTATCCATAATTAGATATGCTAGCTAGAATACCACTCCACAAGGTGGTATTCTCTCTCCACTCCTTTGGAATCTAACGGTGGATACTCTGCTGTCTCGGTTGCAGGCCACAGGATGCGAAGTCATTGCTTATGCGGATGATCCTGCCCTGACGGTAGTTGGTAAGCACCCTCAAATTCTATGTGACATCCGGTCCAAAGAAGCAGGCCTTAGTGTCAATCCGGCAAAAACGGTCATGGTTAAATTTCTCAAAGAAAACTCAAACTGTCCGGCTACAGCTTCCTTCCTTTAACGGCATCGCACTGACCTTTTCGGAGGAAGTTAGATATCTGGGCGTTATTCTGGACAGACATTTAACTTGGCGGCGTAATATAGAAGAGCGTAAATCAGCGTTAGGGAAAAATGGAGATTGAAGCCTTATATTGTGAACTGGATATAAACAGCGGTTGTGCATCCCATTCTGTTGTACGGCATCAAGATTTGGTGGCCGTCTGTAGATAAATCTACAATAAGAAGCAAATTTGCGAAGGTTTAAAGGGTGGCATGCCCGTTGATCACGGGAGCTCTACCATCGATGCCGACTAATACCTTAGAGATCTTGCTTCACTTTCTACTTGTAGACTTATATGGTAAACTACAGGCAAGCTGTACATTAGTTGAACGTGGCTAATCAATTATCTTAGTATTTACTATTAATATTTTTTTTTTAAGGCTGTAACAATATTTTCTGATATCAAAGCAGCTATTAGAGCACTTAATTGTGACAAACCTACTTTAAAGATTGATATTGAAGATAGACGTACTCTTAATAAACTGGAAAGATGTTACGTCTGTAATGTTGTATGGGTGCCAGGCAACAAAGAAATACCGGGAAGCTGTGTCGCAGATGAACTAGCAATGGTGGGAGCCTTTCTGCCTGCAATCAATACAGCTCGTAATGCGGACATTCCGCTATCTTCATTCAAACTCTGGCTGGAGAATAACTTTATCGGACGGGAAAATAGAAGATGGTCTGCGGGGCCTACTTGCAGGATAGCAAGACACATCTGGCCTAAGCTAGACAAGCGTAGATCTCGCCCTCTCCTCTGCTTGGAGCGACCACTGCTCCGACATGTTATTGGAGTTCTCACCGACGGGTCTGACGGGAACCCAACGTTGCTATAATGGGTTTGCAGTCAACCGACTACTGCTGTAATTGGCGTGATGAAAAGGAATTCGAAAACGTGGAGCACTACCCATACTACCCACTGCCCCGCTCTGGCGAGATTTCGTCGACGCTCGTGTGCTTCATCAGAGCCACGAAGTGGTTTCATTTCTAAGGTACTATACTTTTATAATACTTTTAGACTCAAGATTATTTGAAAAAATTATCAGTGTCCAAACATATATATTTGGTAAAGAAAATGCTGCATGCAAAAGAAAAAAACAATGCTCAATTATGACGTTGACTCACTTGTGTTTTTGGGAATACAGCGAGCGGATATTGTTTCAGATCGGATAAAACATGTCACTGTAATGTTTTGTTACAACATATTTACTTATGAAAAATACCCATAAGATAAAGCGATTTTGACTATATACCTACGAAACTATGCATGATCACCAGAATCAAAAGTTCTAGAAATATGCTCATATGCAATTTGTTATATAGCATAAGGTCCTATACTTTTACAAAAACCGATTAAAAATTAAATAAACAAAATAAATATAGCTAAAACTAACCGAAAAAAGAAATGTTTCTCTTATTTCTGCCAGCACTGTATGTTGAATGGAACGCTGCCATATCGTGTTTAAAAAAATATCTGCTAGATAAGATAACAATGCGTAGTCAAGCAACAAATAAACAGATTAACAATTTTCGAATATTGTGGTAATTTTAACAATAACGATACATTAGTGAGTCCATTGTTGATAAAATGTATTAACGCTGTTTATAGATATGTACCTGTGAGGCAGATAACTCAATTGAGCGTAAGCACGATAGCAGATACGAATATGTTAGGCGTAAAGTTCGTATAGCAATTATTTTCAATTGAATTTTAAATGTGGGGATTTCGATAGTATTTATGTATTTTTTTTTGCGCTCATAGCAACCAATAAAGTAGATCCAGGGTACATTCCAGATCCGACCAACATCCAAACTAAGGTGGTTTTTGTTGCAAAATCTTCAGAAGTACAAAAATATAATTTACATATTTTTGTTGTTTTTTATTCATTTTACGGCCAAACAAGTTTGCGAAGAAGAAACAACTGAAACACTTCTACTTTTCGTTGCTTTATTTAAATACCTACAAATATCTATAAATATGTACATATTTACACATGATTTCCTAGTAATAGTAATTGTTTACTTTAGATTTGTTAATTTTGCGCTAAATTTTTTCTTCTCCTCCAATTTTTATTAGCTTTTTTGTAGCCCCAACTGATATCGGGTGCTTCACTGAAATTTCAAACCCACTCGCAATCTATAGGTTCGTTCGCGTAGCTGTTAATTGTTCATGTTTAACCAAAACTTACAGGTTTTTGCGTTCGCGTACACAAAAAACTTGCAAAGTAGGGGAAATTGAGAGAGCAAAGTGACATTTCATTTTGAGGGGAAGCTGTTAGTTTCTGTTGGAAAAATTTTTGCCAACAGCAATTTGCCAACAGGGAAACAGCTGATCAAAAACAGCTGGTTGGCATTTACGCAAATCACAAAATTTAATTTGATGGTTTGGAAGATAAAAATTACAAAATGCGACAAATTAAACTTGTAAGAAATAAGTAGTTATTTGTTTAATCAATAAACTGTGTCAGTATAACACTTTGCGATGACTTTTCGTACGTTTTAAATTTTACACTTTTGTATGTAAACAAAAATTATATCAGCTGTTCGTCTAACTTGCAAGTTCCTGCAAATTTTCTGTTCGCGTACTATTTTGGATATTTCTCTCTTGTGAGCGAACAGATGACATTTCGCCGGAATTTGGCAGTTGGTTGGTTTCTGTTGGAGATTTTAAACGAACGCACCTTATGAAGTGACTTGAAGTTCAAAAAACAGCAGCAACAATAATGTGTAATAAATACTGCACGTACATATGTACATTCATACTTATGCATGTACATATGTACAGTGGCGGTCAAAAATGGATGAATGGTGTTTAGTTTTTAATATTTATAAATGATTTTTAATATTTGTTTTTTTGTTGGCGGCGTTTTGCACCTATTTCCATATAAACATGAATTTGTTGTGGAAGAATATGCGCAGGACCGTTTGCGAGAAAAAAACAAAACAAAAAAAGTAAACGCCAGTTTTACTAAACTTCACTATTTATATGAAAAGAAAAAACGGGAAAATTTGTCCGCAAAAAAATTATTAAAAATCAATTCGATTTTAAAGCCGCTCCAAACTTGCACTCATTTTACTAGAATTTTTATAAGCTTATTAAATGCATACTCAAAAAATTTATAAAAATTCTGATTAAAAAGCTAGAAATTTAGATAATTTTTTTTTGGAATTTTTCTAAGTTCTATGTAAAGTTAGAAAGTGTGATTTATATAGTTTTTGATACAGCATGAACCATATTTTTATAAAAAAAAATAAATAAATAAAATTATAGCTTGAAAAACATTGTAAATATTAAAAACTAAACACCATTCATCCATTTTTGACCGCCACTGTATGTAGGTATGGGTATATTCATACAAACATATACAAGTAAATAAATTATTGTAACTATTTGCTTAAATTAATGCTTTAATATTTGGTTTTGTAACAGTCAGCACCCCATACGACGTAATGCCGGTCGTCAAGCAAACGCCAGCGGGTGAATTTAAGAACCAAATGCATATATACAGACATTTGTATATAAGCCAACGTATGCCTACGTAAAATCTACTTCAACCGGCACGCTTCAACCAGTGATGCGGCTCTACCACACAATTGTTTATACATATGTATGTATGCAGGTATATAGGTGCTTCTTTAAATATTTTTAATTTATGCAGATTTTTTCATTTTTTTACGATTTTATCGCACAGCGTCTTCTTTTATACTCTTTTCGCTTTCAGCTATTATTGTTTATTTAATTAAACAATAGTCTCGTTGTTGTCTGCATTAATGCCTAAAATTTGCACGTTATCGATGATGCTTGCTAATGATTGGCATGGCGTGATGCATTTTTAGAATTTTTTCATGAAATAAAAACACGTGAAGTAAATGTAAACAGTACGTTTTCTTGTTTTGTTTTACACTTACATTTACACACGTATGTACATAAGTATCTATGTATACATTTACATAATTTATAAACAACTACTTATGTTTATATGTTATTCTATAATAAGCACGGCTCATTTAAATACAATTTTTACACGGAAACCGCACAGCTGACATGAATGATTAGTTACTCTTTTGCATACAGAGTATCAATTAAATTAACCGCATCTGAGGAATTTATTTTTGTGCACTTGATCAAAATTGACTTTGCTCAACTGCATTTGGTGATTGATATTTATGCGGACATAAGTACTTACATTTATACATTTCTATTATATTATGACATTTTCTCGAGCTGGTATTCAATAAGGCCATTGAAGGCTGAAATTGAGCGTGTGTATGTATATTATTTGCTCCTCGATTACCTCTATTTAACTACATCTATAGATAGTATATACATTATATGCTAACGTACAAATATATGTATCGCTTTAAACAATTTCAGAGTGCACAGAATTTATGAGTTTAAAATTAATTGTTCTTTTGGACAAAAAAAGTCCCACAATTCTGAGTTGTAACCCCAATTATGAGCTCAAAAATGTGCCTGAAAAGGGCTTCTTAGAAGCCACGCCAATATGTTCCCCCGAGCTTTTAGGGTTGAAGCAAATGGCTTCTAAATTCTGACGGAACTGGTTGTATTGCTCAACAGCCGTATCAGTTTCGCGGGGATACCAAATTTAGACATCGCCTCGTATAGGCTACTATTTTTTGTGCCGTCAAAGTGACTTTGAAATAGATAAATAGGTAGTGAGTGTCGATCAGCTTTTCGCGGTGTTTTCCAAGATTTCGCGTTTGGTGAATATTTGATCATACTGTTGAGCCCCAATCAGTTCATTGATGGCGTGCTTCATGGTTTTACAGAACACGCCTTTTACGCCCCATTAAGAAGGTGGATTGCCCATATGGCGGGATCACATTTCTTGTGGATTGAGCTGAGCACACTTGAATTAAAACTGTCGAGCATGCGTTTATCTGGAATTTATATATTCTGTATTCCGCACTTAATTACCTTATCTTCCAGCCCGTCAGTTCCCGCAGCATTTTTGTTTTTCAGCCTCCACATTGCTATTCGTACCTCGTCATAGTTGGGCGGTAGTACATCGACTCCGTCGTCTTCGACTGTGGACTCGGGTGCATCTCTTAATTTGATTTCATGTTGATAAATCTTCTCTCTACAATTGTTTGTTCTCACAGAAATTCGCAGTGGTCTTGAAACCGTCCAGGCGATTTTCCTATCTTCCTGCTTAAAAATACGTAAGTGTTCAGAAGTTTACTTTTTACAGATTATTTAAATTTTAGTGTAGTTAAAAATTGTAGTAACTTTTATACATACATAAGTACATGTGTATTAGAAAGCTGTTTATGTCACGTATTCTTACCAATTAGTAAATGCAATTCCTGTAATTAGTGCAATTATCAAAGGCATGTAAATACTCTCGCCTATTCTAAGCTCATTGATGATTCATCTGAATATTGTTCTTTTTTACAAGCTTTTGTTAAGTTTTCCCTGTGTGTAACCAATTCTTGCAATAAAATTTTAACCAGTTTCTCGATTAGCTAGAGACTTGAAACTTCAAACTTAGCTCAGAATCCGAGGACAATGTAATATGAAATAGGTATTGTTCCTCTAGATGGCGCAGGTGTGAGGTATTTGAAAACATGCATATTTATGGTCCGAATTGGTGCATATTTAAAATGCATATTACTTCATGAAAAAGAGTCAAGATATTTAAAAAATCCCTATTTATGGTCGGATTTACTTCTTATTTAGAATGTATATATATAAATATTTTTTTATTTTTATATAGGCCGCTAATAAGTGCTTGTGTTAAATATATATATTTTTTTTAAATTAATTTTTTCCTATTCGGCTGGATGCATTATTTAATAAAAAGTAAANAACATTTTGTAAGCATAAAACTACTGACAGATTTTGTCTTAACTTTCTGAGCATTCATAAAATGCAAAATAAAGAATTAAATGTAGTCTTGATCTGTGAAATCCGCGAGAAATCGTAACAAGTTCCAAAGAAGTTCTGAAAATTCTTAAAAGCAAAAATACGAACATATACTGAATAATTGCGAAAAATCCAACACAAATAGTCCAGGAAAAAAGTTACCAATCTGCAGTTACGTGTGAGAAAATCGAAAGCTTTTCGAACCGCTTTACTGCTCCTTGTGTTTATAGCTTTCACTTCCGCATGAGAGACGCCGCAATTGTCGGCCAAACGAATTCTGATAGAATTTTTGTTTACCCTTAGCCACAGCACCACTATGCAATGAATAAAATAAAAAGGTCTAACTATGGCTATATCTAGTTGGTACACGGCTTTGGAAGAAATACTTCAATTCTACTCAACTGCTGCATACAAATTTAGCGCGCTATCGTTGCATTCATGTCCCCTAAGTTCGAAATCGTCCCTCCTACAATATCTTTTGAACTTGGTATCGATATTTGGGATATCGAGTCTTTTTATTCCGATGCTAATGGGATATTTTTGCAGCTATACTTTAAATGAGTGCCACATCGATACTTTCGTTTCGATATCGAGTTCCTACACAAACTGATAGCATTGCTATTGACATGAACTTGGACAATATGTATATGGTTTCAACAGGACGATGCCACTTGCTAAGAAAAGAAACAATTGCAACGTGACACCTTTGAAATTAACGCTGCGTTTCCACGTTCAATAAATTGCTTTCAACCTGCTCACAGCTATGAGTTATCAAACAACCATTTTTTTGAACACGCTAGATTTTGCGTACTGATTTCGGGTTCTTAAAAATCAGTACAAAAAAAAACTCAGCACATGTACAGCACTGATCAAATCAGCCCATCTGGCTACCCTAAGTTCATGTCCATACGCCCAAGACGTCTTCAGAGCTCAAGAACAAAGTCATTCGCGTTATAAATGATATACAGCCAAAAATTTGTGGAAAATTTTGATTTTCTCATCCCGTGGTGAGCATTTAATGGATATTGTGTTTCATACATAAAGGAAGCCATAGACTAGAAAACTTGATGAAATAAAAAAAATATATATAAAAGAAAATCTGCGGTCTAATTGAATTACTCTCTGTGTATAATTACATATCTCTGTATGCATATTTCTATAATTCAAGTCTGTTATACCCGAAATGGAAAATGACTAGCTTACTTCAGTAATGAATGAATTTTCACAATGACCAAGTTTACCTAAAAATCTATTTTGCCTACGCTTTGATTCACAGGTAAACAGCTAATAAAAAAAAAACATTACGTGAGCTCCAGCACCTGAGTTTTTTTTTTTTCCTGAAAATTTGTAAGTTTGGAAATTAGTTCGTATACAGGTATGTACATGAATCCAAAAAAGCGTCTAATGCAAAAACAATGAACTGGCCACGAAAAATAAACAAAATATAGGCAAGCGTGCGCAAACGGTCAACAATCTTTTCAAATAGCGTAAATACCCATGAGCGCAGGCAAACATAAACATGCAGAGCGTCTTGAAAAGTAATCATATTTATAGAATATGTACAATACTATGTACATACAAAGACAAAAGCAAAGGTAATTCTACAGAGAGTACTGGCATGAGTATAGGAGCGCTGAGATAAGAAAAAAGGTGAGCTATTGAAAATTCCACTGAAATATATAGATATGTATGTACATATACATATACCTACCTACGGATCGTATGCGATGAACGTTGCAAAACCAAACTGCGAAAACTACGACGTGATCAGTGTAGTTGGTTTATATAGCATGGTTAGGGCGGTTGTAGGGTGAGAGGAAGTATGTGCACATACAGATGTAAGTATGCATGTGTGTGCAATACGTATATGAGCGACGAAAAATCGTGGATTACTGCTGCGGTGAGTGCAAATTGAACAATCAGTGCCAGTATTTTAGTTTAGTTTGTGTAGCAGATCACATCAGGTTGCAGGCGCGCCGCTTATGTGTGTGAAAAAATGCACATTTGACGCGAAATTTTCAACGTATAAATACCAGTGGAGTGATTCAGTAGCTGCGTTGACGCAACATATTTTCTATTAAATTCTTCAAAAATGAATATTTATATATATTGTTTGCTGCTTGCAATACTACACCAATATCAGCATAAACTTGCCAGCGGCCATTTGAGGCCTTTATATCCCGATACAGATAGCGAGGAGGATGAAAGCGAAAAAGGTGGTGCGCCAAAAATATTGCCTTTGCTTAGACCCTCACCGCCCAATCTAGACAATAACAGAGCGCCACCAACCAATCGCAGATACCCAGATCAACAGCATTTTTGGCAACCTCCACCGCCCACCGCTACACAACACTATCCTACTGATAAACCGGCACTAATCAATGTCACTGTAGTTGATTCTGTCGCTACGGCTAGTGCCTACAGCAGCGGCAGCTATGATGATGGTAGCAGCAGCGTAAACGGCAGCAGCACTTTCGTACCATTAATACGTAACAGCAGCACGGAATTCGTTCGTAATTCCAGCGCAACACCAACGTCCTCCTCAGTGCAATATTGCGAGCCGGAAGTATTCGAACATGATTACATCATCGTTGAAAATCTCACGCACCCCACCACGAATATTTGGAAACGGGCACGCGTCGGTGAGCGCGCTGGCCTACGGGAAGTTTGTCTACAGTCGAACGGTTTGCCGCTAACGCGCTTGTGTCGCTACAATAAGCAAGAGCAGCGCGCCGAATGGGAGGATATCAGCGCCTGGCCGCGCGTTTCCTGCTTGCGGCATGCACGTGAATGCATACTTAGCGATAAACTTAACAGACTGCATGAACGTTTGTTGGATAGGCAGGCGTTGGACGATGAAGTAACAAAGCGCAGAGAAGTGACTGGACAACTGTACAAAATGTTGCGTGAGACTAACTTCAACTTGTTGCCCGCAGATGTGCACTTAACTTCGCAAATATTGCACGAGGTGGCCGTCGCATCGCAGGATCCTGAGTTGTCGGTGGATATGGTTAGCATATGCGACCGATTGATGACGAGCGATCCACATGTTTTGCGCATTTCGGCAAACTTGAATGCCACCAACTCAATACTGGACACTTTCGAACACTATATGGACGCGATGTCTGCGCGCCAAGTTCCAAACGAAAGCTGCGCGAGTACATCGACAACGACAATAGTTTCACGTCCCAGTGACGAGTCGAGCGAAGATGTCGCAAGCGGCTACTCAAATGCCATTGAGGAAGTAAAAATGGGGCATTTAGGTATTCGCGCACATATTTCGGCAAACATAAGTGTCTTTTTTGTAAATCCGAGTTGTGCAAACATATCCGGCATAGCGTGTACGCGCCAACGGCAAAGCAAGAACCAGGAACAAATGCCACGCATGCGCTCCTAAACGCAACGGTGGCGAATTTTCGTTACCGTTTCATCAATATGAACGAATCGGTTTCGTCGTTGATGCAGGAACCCGGCCTACAAGTAGCGGGATATTTGCCAACGCGCTTGTGGGAAAAAGTGCGCACAACGCTGCTGTCGGAGGGTAACTACCGTTGGTGGTATTGAAAGTTTATGGACACGACGCGCTTTTTGTAGATCCGGCACTAATACTCACGCGCAAACCATTCAGCAAAATTCTCTCCATCTCCATACCGGGCTACAGACGTAAGTTATGCTTTAACAGACCATTTCGCCGCAAAAGTTAGTTTTAATTAATTTATTTGTTTTTTTTTTTATGAATTTCAGAAAATTTTCCAGAGCCACTGCCATTTCTGTTGCGTAATCGTTTCGATTATATGGATCCGTCACTCATAGCGCAACCGGGCACCGGTTGTGGCTACTGGAACTACACTACTTGGGTGAATAATGGTGTGCAGACGGATATCGAAGATTTGCTGAAGCAATCCGTAATTGAGTGCCATACACATCACTTGACGCAATTCTCATTCCTATTGGGCGGCACCTATAAGCAGGTCGACATTAGCAACGATGTGCTCATAACACCAATACATATGCGTGCTTTAGACATAATTTCGCTGGTGGGTTGCTCACTTTCGCTGGTAGGACTGTTGGGGATTTGGATCACAGCAGTAATGTTCAAGAGTTGGCGCGCACTCGCCTCCACTAAAGTGCTGCTAAACCTCTGTGTGGCGCTAACGCTGCAAATTGTGCTTTTCGTATTCGTCAATACAGAGGATATGTCCGCCGAGCTGGTCGAAGATCGTCTATATATAAATTGCATAGTGCTAGGTGCCTTTATGCAATACTCAATTTTAGTGCTATTCGCTTGGATGTTAATAATTGCGATGCTACAATTTCAGCGTTATGTAACCGTTATCGGCATTGAGCGACCGAAAAGATATATACTTAAGTCCTGTTTAGTCGCATGGGGCATACCGCTCATACCCACTATCCTGGTAGTATGCATAGATCCTAAAACTTACATTCCCTCCGAATACGAATTGCAAACAAATACCGGAATTTGCTATCCCAGCGGGTTGTCGTTAACGCTTGGCATCGTAGTGCCAATATCAATTGTTGTGGCTGCCAATCTCACTATTTTCATCTACGTTTTCTACAGCATATCGCATACACTGAATCAAGCAATGCAGCGCAACGAGAAGAAAATGATCATAAAGCAGATACGCTTGTCGGTGTTGCTCTTTTTTCTGCTCGGCATATCATGGATTTTTGGCATTTTTGCATACATGCAGGCCGGTATCATATTCTCCTATCTCTTCTGCCTCACTGCCACCATGCAAGGATTTGTGTTATTCATATATTTTGTGCTCATAGATGAAATGCCTCGCAATGCTTGGCTAAACTTGTTGTATCCTTACCGCAAGAAGAAGAGCAGCAAAAGAGCTACGGAACTACAATCGATGACAACTTCAACGGGTCTGGAAAGTGGTTCGTGTTCGCGCGACGCTATACCTCGCGAGCGTCGAAGGGAAAATATAAATGGACACTCCACACCAAAGTCACCGGTGGGTGGTGCTGGGCAGGCTGAAATGTGAAAAATTCGGTCAGAAGGTGCATATGCAAGGAACATAGACTGAAAGATTTTACCCACACATGCATGCTAAATACGCTGGCAATCAAAAGTGAGTCAAGTTAGATTTTTTTTTTGTTATCTTTTTTATCAAAATATAGTTCATGCTTTAATCGAAACTACATAAGTCAAATTCTAAAAGTTTATACAGAACGTAGAAAAATTCAACAAATTTGCATCTAAATTTTGAACTTTTTAATCTGAGTTTTTAGAAAAACGGTTATGTAATTCTGGTGAAGCAAGTGAATGTTTTAGGCGGATAAAGAACTGCGTTGATTTTTAATGATTATTTTTTCGCCGGATTTTGAGGTTTTATGCATATGATATGTTTGAAAATGGTCTTGCGCATTTTATTCTACAAGAAATTCCCTTTTTAAATGGTACAAAGTGGAATAAGAATCAGCAATAAAAATCATTAAAAATCAACGCAACTCGGGTTAAAAAGTTTGAAATTTAGACCAAAATTTGTTAAATTTTTCTGTAATAAACTTTGAAAGTTTGACTTATATGATTTTGATTAAAGCATGAATCATATTTTTCAAAAAAAAAAAAAATTTTACTTGAAAAGCGTTGCAAATATTTAAGAAAAAATACAATGCACTTTTGATCGCCATGGTATATACCACCATGCATCTACTTACGTACATACACATAATAGTTACTTACATACATACATATATATTTATTGTTATTATTAAGAATATTGCGTGCTTCAAAACTATGTAAGGAGCCTCAAAAAATACAAGTTAAAATAGTTTTATTAGTTTTCAATCCGAATAGAAGACCAATAAGTAAAATAAATTATTAAAAGAAAAACTTTAAGTGTTATGTAAGTTAGTAAGAATATTAAAACACATTAAGTAAAAAGATTGTATATTAACAAAACCTAGACGTTAAATGGTAATAAACTCTTATTGCTAATATTATCTACCACTCTAACCAGAAAACTTAGAACATTCGGCATGAAGCAGGAGACTTTTGGTTAGTTTCAGCAGTGATATCACATGTTTTTTCCCAAAAATGCCTACCTTCACCTAAAAAAACTTAACTTTTCCCTACGCCCACAAAAAAAACATCTGTTCAAGCAGTGTTAAAAACTTTCAAAATTAAGGCACAAGTCAATCAATATTACCTCATTTATTAATCAATAAACAATGCTTTTACATACTATATACATATATATGACAAATTTATAAAACAGGATAACGCAAAAAAAATAAAAATAAAAAATGATAAATGCCTTACAAATATATTCTTAAAGGTAAGCTTAGGAGAACAGAAATCAAGCTCTACGGAAGAAGAATAAGCATTGACATAGCACCCTCCTTAAAGGGATGTTCATGCCATAAACAGTTTTTGCTAAGCCAAAATAAAACCATTCATTGCAGCGAAGACTACGTGGAAGAACATTTAAACCAATTCTCATAAGAGGGTACAATCAATAGAGCCTGAGATGATGTAAAATACAAAACACTTCAATAAAAGAGTACGCTGCGCATCTAAGGCCATAAGGATTATTAATAGACAGCGAGAATGGTAAGATGGCAGAGATTCAGTAAAAGTAGGGAGCGAAAAGCAAACCGAGCAAAAACCCTTTGAACATATAATATATGGATATAAATATAATGAAACGGTATCCAAATAAATACAGCATTTTCTAGCCTAGAGCGAAAAAAGGCATACATATACAAAGATTTGAAAGTATTAGGATCGGAAAACGAAAAACAATTACGACGAACATATGCCAACATTGAACACGATTTAAAAATAAATATAATTTATGTGAGTAGCAAAGCTAAGCTTGGATTCACGGTTGCCACTTTGGTACAATTGTACCAAATATGGGCCTTTTTTCTCCGTTTATGTCTTTGGGACTTTTTTGTTTGTTTTGGGCCTTTTTCAAGCAACTATGCCTATCCGTCCATTTGGGGTTGGCGAAAGCTATCCGTTTGTTAGAAATATGCAGCACTCGCTGCAGCTGTTCTGTTGGTTCTTTTAATTGTTATTGGCATACTGCAGTGGAATTCTGACATCGCCAAATTCTCTTGCTGAAAAGCAGTGTTGGCTGCTGATCTCTAAATTTTCGCTGTGAATACATGTGTAAAATATTCACAGTACATACATATGTACAGTCAGTGTCAAATGTTGATGTACAACTTGTTATAATATAATATTAACAATTATTTTCATAAAAATGTTTCATTAATTATTTATGAAAATGTAGTTCATTCTACAATATAAACTATATAAAACAAAGCTTCGTACTTTATGTAATGTTCATAAAATTAAAAAAAATTGTTAAAATTTTGACATTTTTATTCAAAATTTCTAGAAAATTTTTGAGTATGCAGTTTTGTAGCTCGGTCAATTTTAGAATATACAAGTTTCAAGTAGCTAAAAATTACCGTTGACTTTTTAAAATTTCCTTCTCCATACCAACTCCCACACCGTTACAAGTAGATGAGAGGGAAGTTTATTCGGGAAGTATTCGCCTCAATAATGAGAAAGAGGCCGAATACGTAAGTTTTTTTTTTGTTAATTAATTCTTCAGAAACTATCAGGTCTATCGACAAGTGATTTATGTACAGTTCATGGAGAAGTTCATTGGCTTTCATCTGCCGTATTTTGTATTACATTTGGTGAATTTATTGGTAAGATATACATGATTAAATGGAACCACTCTTTTTTTTAACTGAATAACGGTAAATTGCAAATATCTCCAAAACATATCGATAGAAAAAGAATTAACTCGAGTTTAGGAATTGCATAGTTGCATCCATAGAACATTTTTGCTGAAAACTAGTGTTACCGGATCCTGTCCACATTGTTAGGGAAATAACCAATTATTGAAATAAGTAGTTCATTTAACTTAATAAATTATTTGAATTGAATTGAATATTTTAACAATAGTTGATTGAGTAGTTTAAGCGTCAAAGCATAACAAACAAATAGACGCATCTCCGCATTTATATTATATTTATGTAAGGATTTCAGTAATAATTCGAACAGACTTAAAACATTCACGGCTGGGTAAATTTACTTTTATATCTTAAGTTTTCAACTTAAAGCTGCACTTAAGGTGAGTATAGGAAGACACATACCCAGAGCGAAGCTTTCGGTAGCTGAGAAGTGAAAAAAGCTTTTTAAGTGTTTTCTTGCAAATTGAGCAAAAGCTCCCAACAAGCGCATTGCTAACACCATGGAACAAAACCTCAAGCAGTCGTGTGTGCATTCGCTATATACATACATATAATTTGCCATGTGAGTTGCTATAAACACAGGGGCTACATGAATAATNCCATGCTAATGTTAAAGACCATCTCTCATCTCACAGTATCAGTTTAACTATTGGTTGACTGCAGTTAATTTACATCCATTAGCTAACCAATAGTTTAAAACAGCTGATTTTCTAGTAGTTAACTAATGACTGGGAAATGGCCCTATTAAAGACCGTTTGTTCAATATTCAGTTATCATAAAGCGGAGGTAGAACCTCTGGTTAAATACAACGACTGTTTCATCGATTACATGTTATATGCATGACGTCGAAATCGTGGATAATGATGTTTCATTTTGATAGTGACTGGTAGTGATAACCATACATTGAACAACGGGCCCTAAGTTGTTAACAATTGAATCGGCATTGCCAGCATGTATGTAGTACATTAGAGTGGTCCTAAATCAAATGAAGGATTTTTTTCAGTCTCACCCCTCAATCGGTAATTCCGCGGTCACAGACATCACATATAAATTTTGGCCCCGATTGGAGTCGGGAATTGTTTGGTTAAGGTATTTTCTGAACTTTGACCCCTATGCTAAACGCCTTGGCTGTCTCCAATGGGAACCAAAATTAATATGTAAAATCTTCGCCTATAGTAACATCGACGTAGGGGTTGAGGTTTAGGAAATCTGATGTAAAAATTTGCTTCCTACATTTAAAGGTCACCCTAATATACATACAAATGTAGATACATATCTACAAAATAAAATTGTAGACTGTTGACTACGGAATGGAGGAATTAAGGAGGATTTTACATTAAATGGTTTCTTTTAACAAGTGGTTGCCCTAAGAAGCTTTCCTGTGACAGAA
>NW_016161348.1:0-262 GCF_001687245.7 Rhagoletis zephyria
TTTTCAATTTTTCCTAATAAACAATCGTGGTACAAAGCTCAATAAACAATATAAAAAAAATAATAAAAAAATAAAATAAAATAAAATGTTAACATGCCACAATAACATTGACAAATACATAGTTTAGGAAGAGCCTGCCTGAAACTATACAAAAAAGCAAATAAGCAAATGGATGTATAGAATTGACAACAACAACCACGCTGTCGAGTTTAAATAGCGGCAAATCAGCTGCACTTGATAGTAGTTGGTTGAATAAGGAAAA
>NW_016161348.1:355-23874 GCF_001687245.7 Rhagoletis zephyria
TTCTGACATTGACCATCGAATACGCAGGTTCGATCCCTGCTGAAGTCTAAGAAAAAGAAGGCTGANAAAACAATCGTGGTACAAAGCTCGATAAAAAATATTAAAAAAACAAAATGTTAACAAGCCACAATAACATTGACAAATACATAGTTTAGGAAGAGCCTGCCTGAAACTATACAAAAAAGCAAATAAGCAAATGGATGTATAGAATTGACAACAACAACCACGCTGTCGAGTTTAAATAGCGGCAAATCAGCTGCACTTGATAGTAGTTGGTTGAATAAGGAAAATGAATTAGCAACAAGAGTTTACGGGATGTACATAGCTCAGTGGTTAACGCTTCTGACTTTGAACATCGAATTCGCAGGTTCGATCCCTGCTGAAGTCTAGAAAAAAGAAGTCTGATGAGGAGATGTGGTGATCTCCGAAATAGTGCTATAACTTCTACCGCTTAGACTTTGGTACTTTTTCAATTTTTCCTAATAAACTGGCGAGGTAAAAAACTCAATAAACAATTTAAAAAAATAGTAAAAAAATAAAATAAAATAAAATGTTAACAAGCCACATTAACATTGACAAATACATAGTTTAGGAAGAGCCTGCCTGAAACTATACAAAAAAGCAAATAAGCAAATGGATGTATAGAATTGACAACAACAACCACGCTGTCGAGTTTAAATAGCGGCAAATCAGCTGCACTTGATAGTAGTTGGTTGAATAAGGAAAATGAATTAGCAACAAGAGTTTACGGGATGTACATAGCTCAGTGGTTAACGCTTCTGACTTTGAACATCGAATTCGCAGGTTCGATCCCTGCTGAAGTCTAGAAAAAAGAAGTCTGATGAGGAGATGTGGTGATCTCCGAAATAGTGCTATAACTTCTACCGCTTAGACTTTGTTGCTTTTTAAATTTTTCCTAATAAACACCGTGGTACAAAGCTCAACAAAAAAATATTAAAAAAATAAAATGTTAACAAGCCACAAAACATTGACAAAAATTTCAATTTAAACAAATGTACAGAGTTTTTGCAGCCCTTAAACTCGCAAATCATTATTTTCTTTTTATTGCTTAAAAAGGGTTGATTTTTTCATTGTTTGTATACAAACATATGTACACATGCATATCTTTTGTTTGAAAATTTTCAAAAGGCAGTCAAAGAAATAATTTATATATTGTAACTGGCAGCTTGATTTCTATGAAAATGTCATAATGCCAGCAAAAGTCAAATGGCTAACATGGCTACCCAAATCGTTAAATGAAACTACCTTCTTTTTTGTGTCATGGTTTTTATCATGAAATACATTATCAAATGCACAGGGACCAAAAATATTAGTTACTTAAGCTGGTTTATGTAATTTCACTTTAGAATAAAATTGTATTACCGTAACATATTTTAATAATTCAAATTTACATTTTCAGATGGAGTACATCAACTAAAGCACATGTCGCGTACCTCCAGTTAACTCATTATATTCAATTGTATTCAAAATTTCATCTGTTTCAAATAGATGTAAAAGCAAAACAGGTAAAATCTTTAAACTGGAAATCTATTAAACTATTACTCCTAGCGAAACGAACACGGGTTACTTTTAAATTTTTAGTGGTATTGTCGACAGTGAGCGAATGGCCTGTTAGTCTGGTTTGCAGAGTTTTGCAATTTTATAAGAAAAGAAAAAATCAACTTCCATTTTTCTCACATAACGTCACTGTCTTTAATTGCGTATAGCTAAGGACTATGCGGTTTGATTGTTTTCTTCTTTTCGGGTATATATAGGGCTAATTATGTCTTACACAAGGGTCCAAAGAAGTAAAGGAAAACAAATGTTTTTTCCTGGTTTGTATCTCACTGAAACGTACGACTGTCACGTTCGTGACGTATGGAAATACTTAAATGTTTCCGAGTGATCTAGCAGGCAGAGTAACACAAGTTCATTTTGTTCTTCATCATAATTTAGTCAAGATTTACATTTCTTTACTAGTTAGGAAGTAGTTAGAGGGCTGGCCAATGGATTGAGTGCAGCTTGGCTGTCACTAAAGATATTTAAATTCCTACTTCTCTTTCTGCTTTACGTCACGTTGTTTCCTCTGCATTAGATGTCAAATAACTTTTAGCTAACTACTTTTGACATAAACTATCAATAAAAAAGATTTTTTTCAATTTTTTATATTTTAATTTTTTGCTTATTTTATTTAGCATTACATATTCGCTTACATGTTATTTTGTAGGTGGTCTCTTATTTGAATTCGATCAGACATAGCATCCAAATGATAATATAAAATTTCGACATTTATTTTATTTTTCCTGAATACGAAAAATAAGTGTATTGGAAGTAATTTTTGAATGAGGATATTTAAATATAAGCTTGTAAAAGTAAAGGCGCGTGTATCACCATACACGTGATAGAAGTCAAACTTCTTAAAAAAGGTGTGAGTACCAGGTACTCACGAAATTTGATGTGTAAACATATGTATGTGTATGGCGCGGCAAACTATTAGGCGATTGAGTTACATAGATAGGTTTGGTTAGAAATTACGTCAATTTAGTTTCATTTTATTAATTTTGCTGATATATAATTTATTTACTCATTTTCCGGAAACACCACCTTATATGAATTCGCTCTGCTGGCACCCTTAGGACCGAGTTATAATCTGTGTTGCCATTTTAGCCGTTTTCAGGTTTGATTTGGCCGGTTGCGATAGCAAGCAGCCAGAGAAATTTCGTTTTAACCGGCAGCCGATTTGTTAGCCGTTTTGTAAAAAATCGCCGTTTTTAGCCTATTTTGCTATTTGCCCTGATTTTTTAAAATTCAAATATATATGTTTCCATATCTTTGACCCAAAATCTGTTAGAAATGGCTAGCCTTACCGCGGAAAAAATTTTTATGTCAGGAAGGGTTATATAATCAATTTAGACATTCGCGGTTACAAAAATTCCCACCCAGCTGAAAATTGGTAGGACTCTTCAAAACACCATCATAAATGAAATCTAGAAAGTCCTCATCGATCCGGTACCTGGAAAAAAAGTTACTCGGGGTCAAAAGTCACAAAAACGGGGTTTTCGCGATTTTTAGCAAAACGGGGAGTTTATCATAAAATTGGTTTAGACAAAAATAGTAGATCAGAAAATTATCTATAAAAAATGTCTAAATACTTTTTTCCTAAGAACCACCGTTTCCGAGATATAACGATTCAAAAAGTTGGAATATTTTTGACCGTGATCGTGGGAGTTTTTGGGTAACAAAACTGGTCAAATGTCATATTTATCAACTTTGATAGAAATATTTTTAAACATATTATTTCTTAGGCTATACAACCGAGCTATCAACGGGAAGTCATATAAGTTCCGACTTCTACTAGACCTTTGACGTACGTCAAAGAGAACATAGTCTTTAAGATTTTGTTTTCTTGTTTTAAATGCATGCATTGGTTCTTTCTTTTTTGGACCAATCTTAAAAGTACTACTAGCCACAACAGAAGAAAGTGTGCACTGTAATTCTTAACCAAATTTTCGTAATTTGCTTTTGATGTTTCATATATGTATGTATTCGTTTCCATAATTTCAAATGGGGCTCTTTTGGGAATTTATTTTTAGCAAAAATTTAAAAAACATTAATTTTGTATACTTGTCGGACAATATTTTTTTATAGGGATATACATTGGATCCTTGGCTAAAAAATCTGTGGTAAAAATGTCCCTTCTTTGCTATTTAAAATCAAAGAGTAAGCTCCTTCCATATCGATGCTCAATTAATTAAAAAACTATAAGTCTGACCATTAATAAGATGAGAATTACGTAACTTTCTGAGATTAAAATGCTTATAAAAAACCGGGTGCTTTTTCCAAAAAATAATATTCTGATCCGATTCGGTTTGCAGCCACAACTTTGAAAACAGAACTTTGTTGAAAACTTTCATTCCTGGAAAATATTAATTTATTGATGTGCATACTTCTTTGTTTTCGGTAGGGGTAAAATTTGCGAAGCTGTAACGCATAGCCCAGCAGAAAATTTGGAAGAGCATAGCATGTGTAATGCAACAGAAAATGTTTAAATTCATTAGAAGCACTCTGTGTTTACTTGCTATTGGAAATGGTTGCGTACATTTAGGCATATGCAGAGTAAGAGCAAATGCGGTTCAAATGATTGTTACTTCCGATTATGCAATCTCCGTGAATGCATAAGGCTATGTACCTATATTTATACCAGAGCTGTAAAATGATTGAATCAGTAGGATCTGCATACACTCGGCATTATTTTCAAAATTTTGTTTGTTTGGTTATACATATAAAAAAACCTCATTCCTGAGTGGCTTAAATTATTTTGAAACAAAAACAAAGGTAATGTGTTATTGAATGGTAGAGTTCCATTCAGTATAGAATGTGAATGGAACAGAAGCACTCGCAATGATCGTGATTGTCAATTTTGGTTGAATGCAAACACTTTTGATCATTCAGTGGTACACTGAAAAAAAGAGCCTCGACACTAGAAGAACGTCTTTATAGTAGAAAATAACCGTTTTTCTTCCACCACTGCTACAATTTGGTAAAGCATTAGCTGTGTTTTCGTATTCTCCAGCAAAAAATATCCAGTAACTTGCCAGTAACCAAATTTCGGAGCGTAAGCAAAAATTTGCTCTCAGTGAGAGAAACATGCAAGAAAGTACGAAAACGCAAAACTAGTAAGAAGTTGCAAGTTTTTGTGACAGCAGAATTTTATTTGGCGCGTAAATCGATCAAAAACAAAGAACAAAAAGTTTAAGCAGATAAAAGCGCGGGTGCAAATTTTAAATTAAAGTAAATAAAATGGAAAATAAAGAGCTAAATATAACTCTTACTCCTAGAACATTCAAGAGAGTTAATTATGGTAATTATAAAATTCATAAAATGTTATTATATATGCATGTACACACATTAATTTTAATTAAATTACGTTGTAGATGCTGATTATAGGCAGCACATAATTAGTCAAGTGGCTGGAGAACAAGTTTTCGAAAGCATAATTATAAATGAAGAACCCAGCGGAAGCTTTGCAATGGGAGAAAGTGTCTCGGGCGAATTGGAAGGAGAAGACTTCATTCCGATTGACGCGGAAACGTCAAAAAACAAAAAAACTTACGTGGTTAGAAGCGCCCACAAAACTCCTTTTAAACAGAGTGAAAGAGTTGCGAGGTATGGTTGGAAAAAAAGCGAGTTTGAAAAGCAAAAAGCATAAAGGGGATCACCATAAGCAATGACCTTTGCGAGCAGGGGTACATGTATACCGCGCAANTATGGGGGTCACCATAAGCAATGACCTTTGCGAGCAGGGGTACATGTATACCGCGCAACAATTGGAAACAAAATTTTATACCCTGGAGAGGCAATATAAGCAAACGAAATTGAATAGCTTATAATCTGGAAGGGCAAGACAGATCTGTCCTTTTGAGGAGTAAATATTTTAATAAAATGTTGATTATGATGTGAAATAGTTAATGATTTTCTTCCATCTTTCTATTTAAAAAGTGAACTGGACGAGCTTTTAAGGGAAAGAAAATCAATTTTTCCTGAGGCGGTGTTGGACAGTGAAACTCAAAATTTTCCTGATGTCAGCGATCCCGAAAAATATCTCGAACAGTCACCAGCTGCGTCGGGTAACTATTACTCTGTACAGCACTCGGGTGGGAACTGGACCAAACCAATTTTTTTTAAGAGATTGAGTCATAGGTAAAAAAGTAATTTCTCCGTTTTTCGAAGTTAGCCTCCGAAATCGAGATAATGGCCTTCGAAGTTCGAAATTGGACCTTTGGTAAAAAATTATATTTAATTATTCTGATATGCATACCAGAAAATTACTAATTAGTAATACAATTGAATACCATATTTAAATAAAACAAATAATTATAACGATACCAACATTTTAAAAATTGGTTAGTAATTTTTTTGTTTAACTTTTTTTGGCTAACTTCGAAAAACGGAGAAATTACTTTTTTACCTATGACTCAATCTCTTGGTTTGGTCCAATACCCAGAAAAAAAGTTGATTTTGACGTACAGTTTTATTGATTTATATCGAACGTATTCCGTGTATGATTTTTTCATAATTTTCAGCAGATGATATGGATTTCACCCCATCCACTTCGAAAAAAAGGAAACCTAATTCTCCCGCAACTCCACCCGCCACAGGTATTCCAAATATGCATAATATTTATGTGAACAAAGTTGTATTACTCTTGTGCACAAGTACGCTCGGATACAAAACAGTATAACATGTTTACACATACGTTCCTACCTTTTTTATTCAAAAATGTATTTTTCTTTATATAGACGTCCCCGGCATTGGGCCATCAACATCTAAAAGAAGGAAGTCAGCACTTCAAAAGTATTAAGAAGAAAAAAAAAGTCGGATGAAAAGTTAAGAAAGTTGCTTGAAGAAAACATGAAAAGTAAGGCAGAAAGAGCAGAAGAGAAAGCTAGGATGGAGAGGGAGAAACTAGATTTACTAAAGTCAATGGTGGAAATATTAAAGAAATGACTAGTTTTGCAGTATGTGTTAAAAATATGCTTTAAAATTATGTTATGTTCACTAACACCTTTTTTTTTAATTTCAGACACCTCTACGAAAATTAAGCCATTTTAATCTGGAAATGAAGTACAAATGTTGTTTTATTATTAAATTTTTATTTGTATTTCATAATCACACTTTTTGTTAATTTTTTTCAATCAAACAGAGCCTTGCATGCTGCGGTATATTTTTGAAATACATGAATTGCTTAAACTTAGTAGTATGTTTTCAATGAAATGTGTGGTTTTAACAAAATGCCATAAAATTAATCACACAAACAAACAACTGCGGTTCTATGTATTACGACGAAGTTCTATCTCTTGGCATATAGGATCTCGCACATGATTCCCCCTTGAAATGTCGCCATGAGCGGTGAAGTCATCAGTAACATCTGGAGATGTGTCGCAAATAAAATCCAAATCATCTTCGTTAGCTATATTGTGCAAAACGCAACAGGCTCGAATGAAGTGGCAAAGTTTTTCCATTCCTCTGAGCTTACAATAATATATCTGACGGAATCTTTGTTTCAACATGCCAAACGAGTGTTCTATAGCGATACGTCCAGAGCTCAGATTTAAATTAAAGTATTTTTGGGCATTTGTTAAATGCCCATTATCTCTGTAGGGCGTTACTAAATATTTCTTGCAGGGATATGCAGAATCACCCAAAAGGTAGTAATCTAAAATAAAAATGCTGTTCTTATTCAAATAAGATTTTTTCATGTTTTGATTAATTTTACTTACCTCCACAATACGACGGCAACTTATCATAAATAGTGGAGTTTTGTAAAACCCAACTGTCGTGACTAGAACCAGGATATCCCACGAAAATGTTTATAAACGTAATTCCCTTCCTATTTATGTAATCGTCCTTTGATCTCTTTGGTGGGTCAATTTGGATGTGGGTTCCATCAATGCAACCTATAATTATATGATAGGTTATATAACAATAACTATGAATAGGAAGCCAAGGACCTCTTGCATGGATTACCTATTGCCTTAGAAAAGTAGCATGTACGGTTGAAAAATTCGCTTGATTCTAGGTTTTGCTGTTGAGTAGGCCATTTTATAACATCTGGACTCAATGAGCTAATGAACATAGTAACTCTGGCAATTATTTTACATACTGATGACAGGCATAGATTAAAACGATCCCCTAAGTCTCTATAGCTGCAGGCTTCATGTCCAGCAAACCATAAAAACACGAGCAAATGAGTTTTTTCTAAGAAGCCTTTTGTCAGCCCTTAAATTGTTGTAAAAGTCCGAAACAGAAAATCTTTGGCTAAGGCTTTCAAATAAGTTTCTGGAAATGCGGAAATGCATTCGAAACTCTTTTTCCGTGTAACTCGGCACTGTCAACTCTATATAATTCAATGCACAATTTCGTGGATTTTTTTCTTGTAGAAACAAACCAATATCATCTGATCTTAGTTCTTCTACGATCATACGTTCTTCCTCATCTTCGCTTTCCGATGAGGACGACTCCATTAACATCGAAACTACAGTGGCAATCGTCCGCTTTCTTGTCGTTTCTACGTAATAAGTATGTACATACATATGTATGTATAACGATAAAAATTACTTACAAAGGATAAATAAAGACCAAATGCACTATTACCTTCGCAATTCACAATTTGCTCCTCACAAGTGGTAATTGCAGCCACTCCGGCTGAAGATGCACTACTATTCTCGCGTATATATAGATTCTGGGCCTCTTCCTAATATATTTATGTACACAGTGAACTTTATAAACTTGTATATGTAATAAATATTTGTATATATTTACTTACTGTTTCCATTTTTCACCTTTTTAACAAAAGTACTTAAATTTTAAAAATTTTTTATTTTTCATCAGCTGCTTCCAATCAGCTGTATATTTTACTAGCAAAAGTTGCTAGTAAAAATTTATCCAGTAAAAATCCAGTAAAACTTGCAAGTTCAGCTGTCAATTTTGCTCTCTCAATTCTATCTCTTTTGCTGGTTTATTGCAAGTTTTTGCGTACGAAAACGACTTCCAGTAAAAACCAGTAAAACCAGTACTGGATTTTACTGGATAGTGCGTCGCGGACAGGACTATTACCTATGACCAAAAGAACGTAACAGCTCTACATATTCAGGCCATGCTTTGAAAAGCCAACTGAGTATCGGTAAAGGAAACTTGCGGTCATTTTATGTAACGAACCAAATTTTTATTTGTGCCAAATATGAAGTAGCAAGCTTTATACGTATAAATTTGTTTGTAGAACTTTTAAATTAATTTTTGATATGTATACATCTTTGGTTTCGGTAAGGGTAAAGCCCAGCAGAAAATTTCGAAGGGCTTAGCTTGTGTATTTCAGCATAAAATTTTAATTTCATTACAACCACCCTGTGTTTACTTGCTATTGTAAATGATTGCATACATTTAGGCATATGAATAGTAACAGGAAATGCGGTGCGATTGCTTATTTCTTCCGATTATGCAAACTCCGCACATGCATAAGTTTGTGTGTACATACATACATATGTATCATTTATTGCAACTGGTTTTAAAATTCGCAGATGGTTATAGGCATAGGTTCACTACTCTATTTTGATAAAAAAGCAAGGCGAAAAGTTAATAAAATCGTCACTAGACACGAATAAAGGCGCGAGCTTAAAAGTTGACGGCGAAAAAAGACGCACAAAAAACTTAAGCGTCAAAAACCCTTAACATACTTCGCCGAAGTTTTTCATAAGCATCTTTTTTCGCAAAATTTTCTACGGGCCTTTTTTCGCTGTCAAAACACTATCGTGCCTTTGGCTTGACTGGGACCGTTGATAACTGATGAACATACATACATATATGTACATATGTATAGTATACATATGTATGAATGATATAATAGCTCTGATCCAATACTTTTCGTGTTAAATCCTGGAAAAAGTCAAACAGCAAAATCCCTCTCTGAAGTGAGAGTAAAAAGTGAGTACCAGCAACACGTACAGAACAAAAAAGGCGTGAGCACTAGGTGCCTCATGAAATTTGATGTGTAAACATAAGCGAACGGCAAAGCATAAAAGTATATTTACATATAAATATAATCTCAATCAAAGCTCATTAGCTGTCAAATTCGTTGTGCTTGTTATTCACCCAACTCGAGAGAAAGTTAAACTTTTTCTCTGTGCCACCGTGGCCACTTTTTTCAGCTACACATATTATGCTCTTTAAATATATTTTAACTGAATACTTTATGAAAAATACCTTTACAAACCTCTTTCCCTTACTAGCGTCAATTTTTGTTTACTATACATTTTACATTCCTCCTCTTCTTCGCAAGTATAATCGATAAAACTAGGTTGGACACCAAAAAGTTATCAGTTTAAACGGGGATAATTTTATAATTATAATTTTGTATGGCTAATCTCTTTTTCTGATTACATATTAGGGAGTTAAGCTCGAAAATGTGGATAATCTTTTTATATGTAAAGCTAATATTAGGCGATTCAGTTACATACATGCACATGTAGGTTAGGTTAGAAATTAAACATTAATTTCAATTAATTTTATTCATTTCTCAGATTTAATTTTTTTTATTCATTTTCATTTTTAAATCTTTTAATAGATGAAATTATCGGTATGATTGATAAAATATGATACTTGTTTATATTTGTGGACGTTTAAATATCTTGAAAACACCGCATCAATTACTGTTTTTGAGCTTTTAGTTTGAGCATTTCTATTTGCATATATTCCTAAATCAAGTTTTTCTTTTCGGAATATATTCTGTGGTTCATGTAAATGAAAGCGATTTTTGGAGAGTTGTGTGGAGATTTAAGCTGCAAGATTTTACCCGATGCTTTTTTTGTTCCCTACGTTTTGCTGTTACTCACTTATTACTCTCACTTCAGAGAGTGATTTTGCTGTTTGACCTTTTTCCAGGATTTTACACGAAATGTGTTGGACCGCGGCTTTTATATCATCCATACATATGTATATTATACACTCTAAAAAGTGCATTAAAAACTACTACTGAAAAGTGTTTATTTTTCAACCAGAATCTGTTCAAGTATATGCACAAGATGTTCAAGATTTGATTTTGAACATGAGTTGTGTAAAATATGCACATGACATTTTTCAAATTACAAACATTTTGAAAGTAAAAATATATTTTTTTACAAATAATAAGCGCCGGACTTTATTATTATTTCAAAACGTAGAGATTGAGGTGTTGACTTAAAACACCGAAACCGCGGGTTCAAATCCCACCGCATGCAATCCTAACTATAGTTCAGACTTCTGCTCTTTGAAGCCCAATTTATATTCATCCGAATTGTTACAGGCCAACATTATATGCGTGCGTAAAAAGCTAACTCAAATTCCAAGATTTGTCTTGCGTGACAATTCGATTTGAGGTTTTTGCTCAATTGGCATTTGGGCGCGACTATGTATTCAAATTTTTCTCAGTAAACTTCTCTAAATTTGACAGAAATGCAACTCTGAGAAATCACGCACGCAAATTGATTTCGGTTTATCAAATGAGAAAAACTTGCGTGCGTGCGTATAAAAACTCTCGCCGGTAATATTAGGTTGAGCTGTTAATAACATTATTCTTGGAATGTGAGTTTATGACATTCGATGCGATACTAGGGTTCTGGTACTCGATTCCAAAAAATATCGTTTTAAAACTATCGAGTAGAAAATATCGGTATCGAATGCCAAAAGTATCGATATGGTATCGTATCGTATTGAAATTCGTGTCCCTAGCCAGACGTACTGCTGTTGGGAGTAAACGTACTCCTTTTTATTACAATGTACTCCAAAAAAAAATATCTGGAAATGTACTCCTTTGTACTTCTTATGTACTCCTTTTTCCATCCATGTGTATCATTTTCCATTTATCATATACAGGGTGTAAAATAATATCTGTTGCATAGTTTTTTTTTTTGAAAAATAAAAGAGGCCTTTATAGATTTTGCGAAAAAGTAGTTTATTGTTAATTATCCACAGATTTTACTTCAATTTTATTAATTTGTTTTTAAATTTTAACCTTCATTTGGGTTTTCCGGCGGTAAACACTTTGGGTGAAAAGCGCAAGTCTTCGTCGATTACTTTATTACATATCTTCTGTAACCATAGGCTAATTTAGCCAATTTGGGTCCTTTATACGCCGTCTTTTGTCCAACATAAGGCCTCATACTTAGCAATCGAAAAGACTCGGAACTGCTGACTAGGAGGGCATTGGTTCGACCAACCCTATACAGTTTTTTTTCTTTTTTTATAAAAAATCTAAGAAAAAAACAAAAGGCTGGCAAATGCAAATCAGGATTAAAATTTTAAAACCAATTAATAAAATTCTAGTAAAATATTTACAAAGTTAACTAAAAAAAAAACACAAAATCTATAAATATATTATTTTGCGCGCTGTACTTTGCCATTCACATTGTGGCAAACACTACTTAGTAAGTTAAGTGTGATAGTGAAAAGGTGTAAGCATAGCCTTAGGCGCAGGGCGCTCGGGTATAAAAATCAGAAAAATATTAAGTTAATTATAAGGCTTAAATTTAAAAAATTGTCATACATTCAGGAAGAGTCTGGAATTCTTTTGTAGTCTTTAGTTTTTTAGTTGGGGAAACTTTCCTATAAGGGCGGTCATTGAGAATCGAATTCTACGCAAAAATACTGTGGACGCAAGTGAAAATTGTGACTTTTGGCAATTTTTCTAAGGGGTTACGTAGGGGCCCTAGGTGGTCGGGAGTAACATTTTTGTCAATGGCGGTTCATGCCCTCTCCAAAAAGGTCGGAAAAGGTACCACGTCCACCCCCCCTTCGATCACCATCTCTTTAACAATCGTCCCTATTGGAAAGCCAACCCATATAGTTATTTATTTTTCACATTTATTGTTGCTTTGAATAAGATTTCTAAGGCAAAGGACATAGTGACGCGACAAAACATTTTCGGATAATAGCGAAGAAAGAGACAAGAAACGTAAAAACATAGTGAAGCAACAGTCTGCTCAGAAAGCAACGAAAACAATTTTTTTTGTTTTCGTCGCTATGCTCTTTGTCGCTTTCTTCGCTTTTTACTTCACTTTGTGCTGCTATATTGAAAAATAAAGGTTTGTTTTTGTCGCTAATAATCCAAAAATGTCTTGTCGCTCTCTTTGTCGCGTCACTATGGTCTTTGCCTTTGCTTGTACCTTATTAATGGTAATTTGTAACAATAAATTGCACAAAAATTAAAAAAATAAATAAATTGTACTCATTTTTTATGTCATGTACTGCTTTTTTTCTATCGAAAATATAAATGTACTCCTTTCTCCGTTTCAAAATCTGGCAACCCTTGGCTTGAATAAATTAATACCCTCTATCTGCAATTGGCACAAGAACTAATTTGTGATTTTAGTAACCATCTGAGACTTATTACCTGCCGTTATATAAGGTAGCATTAATATCACCGTTGACAGTTAAAGCTTAGGTGGATTTTTATATCAGAATCTCATCTTTGTGAAAAGTGTGCAGATATAGGGTATCTATTATTGAACATAAGCTCTCGATGTTTAAAATATATAAAAAATTTATTTTAATGTATAATAATAATAATAGTAATGAAATAATAATAATAATAATAATAATAATAATAATAATAATAATAATAATATCGCAACGGTTTTTACCCTCTATTCCCGCCCATCCGCATTGTTAAGGATTGTTAGCTTCTTGGCTATGCAACAGAAATACTGTACTTAAAAGCACTGTCTTCATTTTAAAAGAATACGTTTGAAATGAAATGAATGAAATGAATTGATCAAGCCGAATTTATATAAGGTGGTGTTACTAGCTCAGCTGATTTTGTGTATGTGTTTCGCCGCACGGCTTCTGATATCAAGTTGAAAAAATTTGTTTGAATTTCTACACACACTCTTACAGATTTTGACAGTTTATGCCGCAAAGGCAAAAACAAAATACATGTAAATTTTTGTTTTTGTACTCCTGCTATCACCTTATATTAATTCGCCTTGGAATTGATGTTTTTCAGAATATAATTTTCATGATACAAAAAAGAAGGTAGTTTCAATAAACAACTTTTTGATTAAAAAGCAGATTCTTGACAATTGCTCAATTGTGAAAAATTCGAAGCGGCGTTACCCAATTGTAAGTTTTTTTGTGTGGGAGATTTAATATCCTAAATTTGGGATTATAAATAAAATGGTTGTGTTAATATATACCTTTTAAAAATAATTAATATCTTATCTTAAAAACGTTTGAATTTTACATTAAATTCGGTAGCAACTTGCCAAATCATTATTTTAATATTAATACAATTTTAGTGAACATATTTTAAAATTTTTTAGTGTCCTCATGTTATCTGATTATTTCACAATGTAGTTTTCTATATCGGATACGATGACTCTGATATAATTCAGACACTGAAATTATACATTTATTTAATACATATTGTCTTTGTCCATTTAACAGCAAATGGAATTTACTTTGGGACCCATAGGCCGCGNTTCACTTGAACTTGAACGATCAACACAAGATCACAAATACATTTTAAATTTTGTACCATATAACATTGGCAAGGGAATAAATAGGCAGTTCCCAAGGACATCTAATTTCTTCAATCAACTTCTATGGTCTCAGGAAGGCGAATAGCAAACGAAGAATTATTCGACAATAAAATCTAATCCTAATAATCCTATGTTACGCTATTAAAAAACTATTTTATAATCAAGTCAAATCCTTGAAAAATGTTTAAATACCAAATGGTTTTTCTACAATCAACTGAACTTCTTGAATATTAAAATAATAATTTTTCTACAATCAACTTGAATCAGTTCGTGCAATTTGTTGCTGCATATTTTGTAAGGACACCGGCCATCTTTCAAAAAACGTATTAAGAACTCTTGGCTTAATTATAATACCACGATTACTGTAAGTAATAACCAAAATTGATTTATTTTATTTGTTAAAAAAAAGATTTGCAAAAATTTCGAAGGATATCTTTCTGGTGTGTTGAACGTCACCTAAAATTGCTGCTTTAATTTTTTTTTAATATTTCTATCCATATATTTCGTTATTAAACGCTGTGTAAAGCGAGATCTTTTTTAATATCCTTAATCGGATTGAGTTGCTCCTTTGTTTTTAACTTTTCCCAAGTGTTGTTTAAAGTATTAAAATGAGTGTTTCGCGGGAACAAGTGATAGAATTAATACGTGCAACTTGTGAGAAAAACAGGCAAGAATTTGCTGAGCAAATAGAAGCCAACGAGCAAGCTAAGAAACAACTAGTGGCTCAAATAGATGGTCCTACATCGACTTTTAACCGTTTGGATTCACCAATTGTGCAGCCTTATTTACCGGTTGCGATAGATACTTCGATTAAACCTGGGAACTCTAGTATGGATTTAATTAAATCCTTACCCGAGTTCAATGGTGATGTTTCTTCTTACCCAGCTTGGCGTTCGGCTGCTAATTTTGAAATCAATTACTATAATAAAGGATCTGAAAAGTATTATGTTGCGATGGGAATCTTTCGGAATAAAATAACTGGTTCTGATAATTCAACACTTTCTTCTTTTAATTCTGTCCTCAATTTTAATGCAATCATCGCTAGACTAGACCATACATACGCTGACAAAAGACGAATTTACGTACTAGAAAATGAGTTAAGCATCCTTAGACAAAGAGACTTATTAATTTTAGAATATTATGAGAGGGTCTAAAAGCATTTGACACTCATAATCAGGGAACGGATTTTATGGAAATTGCCTTTTTTTCTGCTAAAGAGATAGAGTATATTCGATTAAGAATGTCCACGATTTATCTCTCCCTGATTCCATATATACACATTTGATGTTGCCGTTTTTTGCCTTTTTTAAGATATTTGCCTTTTTTTGCCTTTCTGCCTTTAAAAAAGTGATTATAGCATTTAAATTTTTTTTTCAAAGATTAAAAAATATACACATTGCCCATGCGGCTTATAGAAGCGCAGAGACCTCTTGCCAAATTGGTGTTGGAAAAAATCAAAGCCGTTTTCTCAGCTAACGAAGGCTTGGCGACAATATGGGGTGTGGATAAAATTATAAAGGGCGAGGAAAACGCCCTTATTCCTGATAATATGAACATTTCAAACGTTCCTTATTTAAATTGGGTGCCGCTTGTATCAACTTACGTCGAGCACATATTTAGAACATTCAAGGCTTTTCTTCGCGAAAATAGTATGAAAATGCTGCCAGAAAACTTCAAAATGCATCTTGTGGATCAATGTTTCTACAACTATACAGATTAATTTTATGAGTTAGAAACCCGAAAGGATATAATAGTCAAAGATTCAAAGTACAAATTTTTCATATAATGAAACTAGTTCATAGTTTTTCTCTTTTTACTTGTAATATAAACATTTCTAAAATAAATGTATTTTTTGATTGTTCTTCGTATTTTCTGTCTTTTTAGTGCCTTATTTTACTCGACCCTATTAATCTGGCATTTCAGGGTACTATTTTATATATATATAAGGAAAATTTTAAAGTTAGGGGGGGGGGGAGGCTCGAACACCCCCTTCCCCTACCTGGCTACGTCCATGGACTCAAGGCACGCGCAAGAGAAAATGCATTACGAGTGTTTATTTCCGGGCTGAGACGACCAATATGCGATATCCTGTTTTCATCGCAGCCAGAGGACCTTCCGACAGCATTAGCTGTTGCTCAGGAGCTGGAAACAAACCATAAACGGTATGATTTTGCTCATACTTTTGCTATGGGAAATTTAGCAAAACCGAACAGACCTCGGCCAACTGTACCCCAATATAAAAGTTTTCAACATAATAAATTGCCAAATTGAAACGCGAGCGTAAGCCAATTCTAATGGAAGTCGACCCAGGATCCTCATTCTATCGGAATCGGACTTCTTTTCAAAACACAGGTCTCCAACAAAACCCTAATAATAACTTCAATCCATCTCAGCCTAAAGTAAATGAACAGCAATAGTTGGCGTTTCAAACGGGAGCTGTTAAGCGACATCGAGATGCATCTGGTCCATTCCAGAGGCCACAACCAAAAGCTCAAAGAGTTAATTATATGCCCGAGACATTGGATGCAGGCCATAAAGATTTGAGGAGCGACGATTGTGAAACTGGCACAGGTTTTTTCTCTAATAAATGCAACGATGATTTTCATGTTGAAATGTGGGAGTTCGATGATGAAATTAATTTTTTAAACTGAATTCGCTCCTGCCATTTATTACAAAGAAAGCAGGAAATGGTCAGGAGCTTCGTTTATTAATTGATACCGGTATATCAAAAAATTATATTAAGGACCTGCCGTTCCTTCACGGAGTTCCATTAATGGAAAGGCCTTTTAATTTAAAATCAATAAATGGGTGCAATTTTATAAATAAAAAATTTCATATTAATGTACTTAGTCATACCTCAACTTTTTATTTGTTAAAAAATCTATGCACTTTCGATGGCATTATTGGTTATGACTTTCTAAAAGAAATTGAAGCAAGAATCGATATAGAAGCCGGATATTTATATTATCGAAATGGTAAAATAGAAACTCAGCATCTATATTGTAATCAGGTTAATTTAATTACGACTGCAGATGAATCTGTTCCTTCTTATATCCAAAGTCAGTTTCGCCAAATGATTAATAATAATTTAAATGCTTTCCGCAGCCAGACCGACCTTTGCCGTACAATACAAAAGTAGAGGCTACTATTCATACTTCTACAGACGAACCTATATTTAGTAGAAGCTACCCTTATCCAATTTCAGCTGCGGAATTTGTTAATAAAGAAATACGTGATCTTTTGAAGGATGGTATTATTCGGAAATCGTGTTCTCCATATAATTCACCAATTCATGTTGTGACTAAAAAGGATGTTGATGAAAATGGAAAACAGAAACTGCGTATGGTCATTGATTTTCGCAAGCTTAATGATAAAACAATAGCTGATAGATATCCAGTACCCGATATTTCAGTAATTTTGGCGAATTTAGGGAAATCGTGTTTCTTTACGACACTAGACTTAAAGTCCGGGTTTCATCAAATAAATTTGCGAGACGAAGATAGACAAAAAACAGCTTTTAGTGTTAACAATGGGAAGTACGAGTTTTGTTGCTTGCCTTTTGGTTTGAAAAATGCACCAAGTATTTTCCAGCGTGCTATCGACGATGTTTTGCGCGAGGAGATAGGGAAAACTTGTCATGTTTATATTGACGATATGATTATCTTTTCAAAAGATGCAAATTCTTATGTAAAAGATGTTGGTAAAATTTTGAAAATGTTAGAAAATAGTGGAATGAGAGTTTCGCCGGAGAAGTCACGATTTTTTAAGACAGATATTGAGTATTTAGGGTTTTTGGTTTCGCAACCTGGTATTCGGACTTGTCCAGATAAAGTGCGCGATATTATAAATTATAAAACTCCGGAGACATTACGCGGCTTGCATTCTTTTCTCGGTTTAGCGGGATACTATCGAAGATTTGTCAGAGACTATGCTGCGATTGTTAAAGCATTAACCAAGTACATGAGAGGAGAAAATGGACATATTGATGCAACAAAATCAAAAATTATAAAATTGAAATTAGATCCCGAAGCTTTGTCTGCTTTTGAAAAAGTTAAGAAAATACTGGCATCAGAAGATGTACTTTTGCAGTATCCACATTTTAACAGGCCCTTTGAACTGACGACTGATGCATCATCGAACACTTTGGGAGCTGTATTGTCGCAAAATAATCGGCCTATAACAATGATATCTCGAACGCCTTCTTCGACGGAACAAAATTATGCCACGAATGAGCGTGAAATGCTAGCGATTGTGTGGGCGTTGAGGTCTCTTCGTCATTACTTATATGGGTCAAAAATATAAAAATTTTCACTGACCATCAGCCTCTCATATTTTCAATTTCAGAGAAGAACACTTATACAAAAATGAATAGATGGTGTACTTTTGTAGAGGAGTTTTCACCGACTTTTCACTATAAACCAGGAAAAGAAAATAGCGTTGCTGATGCTCTCTCGCGACAATTTATTAATAATCCTAGTACCTCTGTTAACACGGCACACAGCGAAGAATCTTTTAGTGGCGTAATTAAAAGTTTTAAATTTCCTGTATTGTCTAAAGGGTCGTCATTAATTAAAACAAAAAGATATTTTTTAAATAATATTTTCGACATACAATTTCGTTTGATACAATTGAAAATTTAATACGTTGTTTAAAGGATGCTATTAATACAAATGCTACTAATGCAATTCATTGTGATTTAGAGACTTTAGGAAAGATTCAAAATTCTCTACTTTCTTCATTTCTGGGAGATAAGTTTCGACATACTGAATTGATAGTAATAGACTTGATTAACAGAAATGACCAACTTGAAACTGTTGCTGCTGAACATAATCGCGCTCATCGTTGTTTTATTGAGAATTTTAAGCAAATTTCTAATGAATATTTTTTTCCCTGATATTAAAATAGATTTCAAAACCCATATTGCGAATTGTAAAATTTGTTTAGAAAATAAATATCAGCGAAAGCCATCTAATTTCGAAATTGGTAAAACGCCGATTCCTAATTATTCAGAAGAAATTCTACATATTGATATTTTCATGACAGATGGTCACTACTTTCTAACATGCGTAGATAAATTTTCAAAATTTGCTGTTGTTAAACCAATTATGTCGCGATCTACCCTGGATGTAAAAAATGCATTGCTTGAAATACTATTAGTATTTAAAAATACAAAGACGATTGTTTCAGATAATGAAAAAGCATTTCAATCGAATGTAATTAAATCTTTATTCAGAGATAATTTTTCAATCGACAAATTTTTTATTCCTACTCTACATAGTGAGTCTAATGGCCAGGTTGAAAGATTCCATTCAACATTGATGGAGATATCCAGGTGTATTAAAGAACAACAAAAACTAACTGATACTTTTGACATCGTACTGCTAGCAACTAATAAATACAATAACAGTATTCACTCTACAATAAATGCTAAACCAATTCAGATTTTTCATAATTCTTCAGAAGAAGAACTCAGAAAAGTTCGGAAAAGATGGGTTAAGGCTCAGGAAATAAAATTAAAGAGGGTTAATGAAAGTAAGAAAATGAAAACCTATAAGCCTGGTGACATTGTTTTTGTTAGAAGAAATAAACGACTTGGAAATAAGTTCCATACAATTTTTATCGAGAAAATTGTTGAAAGGGATCTCGGTACAACAGTTTTAATTGAAGGAAACAAATTCATAAAAGCAATCTTAGATGAACGTCAACTCCCTTTTTTAAACGCAGTATTGTAGTACTTCACCAAACCTACAAAGTTGGATATAAACATGATCTATAAATTTTTTTACTTTTTGAGATATCTTAAAAAAACCAAAAAATTTCGACTGTCCGCCCTCCTGGAAATACCCATAGAAAAAATAAAAATTATCTATAACAGATTTATATATTTATTAGCATTATAATTCAACAAATTTTGTTTATTTATCATTTTTTACTTCAACATTTTAATCTTCCCAGTCGCCTTCAACACTATGCAAATATTCCGAATTTTCTAAGAGATTTATAGCATCATCATCCAGTGTTTTGACATATTTGCTATACTTATTCCTTAAGGATGATATATATGGATCTGAAGAGTGCAGTAGGTAATTAAAAACATCTTCATTGGTAGAATATCTCGAGCATTTTCTAGAGTGAAATCGTCGTGTTTCCTTGTAGCATTTATTTCTTGATTCCTGTGCATCCTCTGAAAGAACCCCAATGGGAATCATCCCAAAATGTTTTATAATATCCTTGCCATGAATAAGAAGTTTATGTATAGAAGAGGGCATATAATACCATTTATATTTACTAACAAACAGCTTTGCTGTGTCCAACGCATATTCTCCATACTTATCAGCATCAACTTTTTGTGAAGATGACATTGTTTGTAAAATGATATGAAACCTTTGAAATGAAATACTTATAAAAATTTATTATAAAGATTGCAAATATAGCTTACCTTTTTATAAGGTCGGTATCTACACCTGTTATTATAGCTGATTTTTCACAGTTAGCAAAGAACCTTCTTGCCGTGTTGCCATCATTCGATGTTCCACTACCAGGTCGAGGTTTGTCTATTATCAAACCTAACTCTTGTCGAAACCGCTTTTGGACGTCTTTCTTCTTTTCACCCTTCATTTTCTTATGTTTGTCATTTATTGCCGACCACCTTTTAAACTCCATATTATAAGATATATGCAAAATAGTTTCCATTGATCGAATCCATGCATGGAGTGTTGACAGCCCGTACTGATATGCGCTTTCATCATTTGATCTTTCAAGTACTTTAGCTAGGTCATTCATACCTTTCGGGGAAACTCCACATATAGTGCATTTTGCTGCTGATGAAGTATTAGTGAGCACTTGGTATACTTTTCCATCAATCATGGTTTGATAGAACGTATGCATTACTTTACTTTCTTTCCCATCTTTACATATTACTGTGGGTAATAATAATGATATACTATCAATCATTAAGCTTCATCATTGTCAAAAGGAATGGAACATTCTTCCTCATTGAGCATTTTAAGTATTTGTCCTTTTTTCTCTGCTGGTCGATCTTAATACCTCTATTATTTCTGCTTCTTCTGATTCATGAATAGATCGTAACCCTTGGATATATACACTGCGCAAGTGATCAAGACCTGTTTCTTTAATCAAAGCCGTGTTTTTCTTTTTCTTCGTCAGATTTGAAGCTTCTTCGAAAGATGTAGATGGTCGCCCTCTTTTCACTGAAGACGAAGAACATGCCTGAGAATCTGGGATTTCTACGCAAAATTCCTCATTCATCCAATCCTCATATCTTTTTAGGAAAAACGTTTTATTTCGATTGCACTTATTCCAACGTGTATTGAAATGCGGAATCAAGGTTCTGGTTACATGATTCATTACATGATTGATGGACTTTTCGCATATATTAAATTTACCCTCTATGTAAATTCTTATTGCAGAATCACTTTTATTGTTATTTATGTAAGACAAAATTAAATTTTTCCTTTTTGGTTGTTGTTGTTTCCAACAGAGTGGGTGTATGATATATTATGGAACGAATTTGACAAGGGATGACGGAAATTCGTTCCATAATACACAAAATTAAATCTTTTTTTTACACTTAAATTCTTCCATTATTAATAAATCTTGTTACACCAATATTTCAAATTATACAACTTACAAGAAACGTTTCATACAGATAAAATGTGACTATGAAGGATCTAGTTGCAGTTCTGTTTTTTTTTGCAACAAATATAACATTGTTTTAAAAATAAACATTGAAGTCATCGGCTTCAGAGCGCGTAATAGGAAAGTAAATCTCCGAAAAATAGAATAATGCGAAGCTGCCATTACGAAACAACAACAACCACATTGGCGGTGTAATCTTCTCTGACATACTCTCATTTTGACTAACAACAAAAACTGATCAAAATAACTCGCTTTAAGTGCATTCGCACCTACAACATAAGGAACAATTGATCAATAACCACATAGCACAAATATCAAGCATATAGTTTATTACATGAATGATGGCTTAGCAAATAAGACTCTGGTGATTCAAAAAGCAGTTGCGGGTTCGAATCCCTCCAAAGGCATTTTTTTTGTTTAATATTATTTACACAATAATTCTTTATGATAATATTTGACATTTTAACAGAAATATGAAAAACTAATTTTGTTTAATTTTATTGGAAAAACTCAAAAAATGCATATTCCAAAATATAGTGGTTAAAGTATTTTGTAAATATTTTGCAGGCTAGCAGGTATTAGCAGCTAAAATTTTTAGGACGAATAAGCTAAACATATAGCAATATACCTGTGCTAATATCTAAGTGGCGGGGAGTGGCGGCAAAACTGTAGTTCCACCTTAAAATCAAATTCATCAAATTTTAAGATTGATGGAAAAATTAGTTGGATTTTTTTTTTAACAACTTAAAAAAAAACTAACACTGTGGTATTTGCAATAAAATTATCTTTTTATAGAGGTATCATACGTAAGTATGACTTTTATACTCTTAAAGTTATACGACTTCAAACTTTTAGGTGTTACAACTCAACTTTTTTGATTATACATATATAGTAACTTTATGCAAAGATATTTTCTAAAGAAAAATAAAATCGATTGATAAATGTAGTAAAATATGTCAATTTGGACACATTTTTATTTAAAAAACACAAAAAACAGTATATGTCAATCACTTCAAATTTTCAATTTATCTACGCTCCTACACTAGCAGGAGCCATTGTGCGGTCGCGCGGCGCGCGTGGTGTGGCTAAGCAAATTTAATGTTTGAAAGAACAATTATGTCAATGGATTTTATTTCGCTTTTAAAAAGGTAATAATGTCAATTGACTTTATTTCGCACCAGGGCTTCCGTTGATCTTATTACCTGTCACCGCCTAAATTTATGAAACCATTTACAATAGCACAGGGCGCTTCTAATGAAATTAAAAATTTGCTGCTGCAATACATGTGCTAGCCCTTCGAAATTTTCTGCTGGGCTATGTGTTACAGGTTCGCAAATTTTACCCCTACAGAAACCAAAGATGTATACACATCAGAAAGTATCATGTAAAATCTTGCAAATTCAATCTCTACACAACTCTCCAAAAATCGCTCTCAAAATCGCGCCGAAAAGAAAACCTTAATTTAGGAATCTATATATTATTCTGAAAAAGGCGCATATTCCCAGCAATCTACAAGTCATACAGAGACAAATTATACATCAAATTAAAGTGGTCGATCTGAAACTTTGCACAAACTTTTCACATTTAAGATTCATTGAACCATTTTCAAAATATTTGCGTCGAAAGATTTTAAAATTTTTACGTTGAGCAAAGCATTGCTACGTTCATTTCGATAAGCAGCGTCTCAGCGGGACATAAGAGAATGAAAAATGGTTTTTGTCAATGTTATTGTGGCTTCTTAACATTTTATTATTAATATTTTTATTGAGCTTTGTACCACGATTGTTTATT